>NW_004443939.1:34745247-34756840 GCF_000243295.1 Trichechus manatus latirostris | reverse complement strand
TCGTGTGCACTAGTTTGATTTTTGACACCTTTTCATCTCTAATGTCCTGTCACCAGGTAGTTGGCTCTGTAACTAAGTACGTGCATGCCGGAGTTCGTTAAAATTTCCTATATGGGATCAGCTCGGGTGTGCAGGCAGTCGATCTCCAAGTGTGTGATGCAGGCTCTCACCCCCAGTCCTAGAGAGGCATGGGTGATTGGTGCAGGCACTGGACTCTGGCTGTGGTAGGGGATCATGCGCTGAGCCAGGCAGGGGGCTGATGGCTGCCCCTGAGAGTCTGAAAGAAAAGCGTGTCCCTATTCTCTAGGGTGAATAGGTAGGTGAGTTTTGCATCCGGGCTAAGAGTGCCCCACTATGTTGGCTGCAAAGACTCAAGGGCACCACTTTTTCTTGAACTCCCTGAAGCAGCTGACTAGGCACTTTAGGAACTATCACCAGTTCTCAAGACCCTGCTGCAGATCGATAAAAGTGCCTACTTGAGGGGCAGGGCTGTTTCGAGGATCACAAATCTGCCCGTTCACAGCTGAAGCAGTTGAAGTTAAACTTCAGATGTTTGCCCTGTTGTACTGTGGTAGTGAGGGCTAACGCTGTTGAGATGGGTCCCCACAAGTCTATACAGGGGTGTATGGCACTCAGTCTGCAGACCCCTGATTTCTATGGCCAGCAAAGGAGTTGTGCCGACCCTGTGTTCCTGGCCTAGGGGAGCCAGTCCCTCTCCAAGGCCAGGAGAATGGGTCAGGGTGACTTTTGGGATCTATTTCCGGCCCAGTGGACTCCCAGTGCCTAGCCTCTTGGGAGCTGCTCTTCACTGGTTCGGAGTGTCCAAGCAGAATCTCTGCTGCCGGGTCTCTCTGGATGTGGAAACTGCTTCTCGAGCGCGCGCACAGCACAGCTGTTTGCCTGCTTCACCGTGGCCCAGCGTGGCTATGTCTCTGCTGTGTCGCTGCCGCAGCTCTAGCACTCCTCACCTCTTCCAAACGGTCTTCCTCTCTGGTATGACTCAGATGGATTTCTTAACCTTGCCTTGTTCAGGGCTGCCAGATGTTCACATGGAATCAAATCACTTGTTTTTCCAGGTCTTTGTTGTAAGAGGGATATAGGAAGCGTCTAACTAGTCTGCCATGTTGACCATGCCTACTTCCTCTAATTCTGATGCCACATTCGTCTTCATATACTCCAGCTTCTCAGATTATTTGCTCAGCATACAGATCGAATAAGTATGGTGAAAAGATTTAACCCTGATGCACATCATTCCTGATTTTAAACATGCAGTATCCCCTTTTTCTGTTCGAATGACTGTCTCTTGGTCTATGTACAGGCTCCTCATGAGCACAGTTAAGGTGTTCGGGAATTCCTATTCTTCACAATCTTATCCATAATTTGTTATGATCCACACCGTTGAATGCCTTTGCATAGTCAATAAAACACAGGTAAACATCTTTCTGATATTCTCTGCTTTCAGCCAAGATCCATCTAACATCAGCAATGATATCCCTCGTTCCATGTCCTCTTCTGAAGCTGGCTTGAATTTCTGGCAGCTCCCTGTTCATGTACTGCTACAAACACTTTTGAATTGTCTTCAGTAAAATTTTACTTGTGTGATGTTAATGATATTGTTTGATAATTTGCACATTCTGTTGGATCACCATTCTTTGGAATGGCACAAATATGGATCTCTTCCAGTCGGTTGGGCAGGTGCTGTCTTCCAAATTTCTTGGCATAGATAAGTGAGCACCTCTAGTGCTGCATCTGTTTGTTGAAACATCTCAGTTGGTATTCCGTCTATTCCTGGAGCCTTGTTTTTTGCCAATGCCTTCAGTGCAGCTTGGACTTCTTCCTTCAATACCATCAGTTCTTGATCATGTGCTACTTTCTGAAATGGTTGAATGTCGATGTTTGCAGCTGTTTCTTCTCATTTTGAGTTGTGTCACATCAGCAAAGGAAGGTCCCGAAAGCCTTATTCTATCCACATCATAAAAGGCAACTCTACTTTGAGAAGGCAGCTCTTCCCCAGTTGTATTCTGAGTGCCTTCCAACCTGAGGGGCTCATCTTCCGGCACTATGACAGACAATGTTCGCTGCTATACATAAGATTTTCATGGGCCAGTTTTTCAGAAGTATACCACCAGGTCCTTCTTCCTAGTGTGTGTTAGTCTGGAAGCTCTGCTGAAACCTGCCCACCATGGGTGACCCTGGTGGTATTTGAAATACCAGTGGCATAGCTTCTAGCATCACAGCAACACGTAAGCCACCACAGTACGACAAACTGACAGACGAGTAGTAGAAGAAACTTATAGCTGCTTAATACCCCTCTGAAGTCCATGCTAATAATACTGAATTAAGGAGCCCTGGTGGTACAGTGGTTAAGCACTCGGCAGCTAACCAAAAGTTCAGCAGTTCAAACCCTCCGGCCACTCCACAGGAGACAGATGTGGCAGTCTGCTTCCGAAAAGATTTAGTCTTGGGAACACTACGGGGCAGTTCTACTTTATCCTATACCTATACCTATAGGGTCACTATGAATCAGAATCGACTCAACTGCATATAAGGACAATATAGAGTTTGACATGAGAGTAAATTTATTTAATTCAGACAGATGTACAGTTTTAAAACAGATATGCTTTTGTTTCCGGGTTAAATAAAATCTTCTAAAACAGATGAACCAGTTTTGTCAATGTGGATGCAATTACTAAAGAAAAACAATTTTTTGGTGCTTGTTTCAATTATTGGAAAACTTTTAAGCATGTTTGGAATTATTTGGGTATGTGATTCTACTTTTTTAACTGTAAATTTTATGAAATATAAATTTTGTGTCTGAATTGAGATATACTATAAATATAAAATATATACAAAGATTTAGAAAGTTTGATACAAAAAAAGTAAAATATCTCATTAATAACGTGTTATATTGACAACATGTTGATATGATAACATTTTGGACATATCGGTTAAAATACATTGCTAAAATTAATCTCATCTGTTTCTGTTTACTTTTTAAAATATGACTACTAGAAAAATAAAAATTATGTATGTGGCTCAGGTTTTCTTTCTATTGAGCAGTACTTGAATATATCTGGGAATGGAATTGCTGGGTTATGGAATATTTGATTGTTTTACTCTAGAAGATAATGCCAAACTGTTTTCCAAAGTTGTTGAACAACTTATACTCCAAACAGTACTATATTCTATAAATCTATGTCCTTTCTAATGATTGGTAGTATCAGATTTTTTAATTTTTGCCAAGTGAATGGGTGTATCACCATGATCTTGACTTGCATTTTCTTGGTCACTAATGATATTAAAAGGGGTCCTGGTGGTGTTGTGGTTAAAGCGCTCACCTGCTAACCAAAAGGTTGGTGGTTAGAACCCACCAGCCACTTCATGGGATGTGGCAGTCTGCTTCCATAAAGATTACAGCCTTGAAAACCCTATAGGGCAGTTCTACTCTGTCCTATAGGGTCACTATGAGTCAGAATTGACTTGACGGCAGTGGGTTTGGTATGTTTTGTTTGGTCAGTTTTATTAAACAATTCTTCATATGTTAATTGGCCATATCTGTTTCCTCTTCTGTGAAATGTTTGTTCATGTCTTTTTCCATGGCATTTTTCTATAAAGTTGTTTGTGCTTTTCTAATTGATTTGTTGGTAATCACTGTTGAAGATCCTGAAATCATTAAAAAACAATACCATTTATAATAGTATCAAAAATTTGAAATATGTAGAGATGCATCTAAAGAATGGTGTATAAGATCTGCACACTGAAAACTGCCAAACATTGCTAAAAGACATTAAAGAAGACCTAAAACAATGGAGAAATATACTGTGTTCATGGGTTGGAAGACACAATACTGTTGAGATGTCAATTCATGTGGTGTTGGCAAGAATATATACAAAGAGATCAATGGAATAGAATAGAGAGCCCAGAAATAGACCCACACATAGATGATAAATTTTTTTCCCACAAGTTGCAGAAGGAATTGTTGCAGAAGTGGGGAAAGGGCAGTTTTTTCAACAACCGGTAGTGAAACAAATATCTGTAGGCAAAACAACAAAAACAAAATAAAAACCAATGCTTCAATCCTTACCTCATACCATACACAAAAATCAACTTGAAAATCATAGTCCTAAATCTAAAACCTAAAACTTTAAAAATTCTGGAAGAAAATATAAGATAAAATCTTTGTGACTTTGGAATAGATTTCTTAGCTATGACACCACAAGCACTTTCATTGAGGAGAATTTGATAAATGGGACTTTATCAAAATTCAAAACTTCAGCACTTTGAAAGTCACTATAGAGAGAATGAAAAGACAAGTCACATATTAAGACAAAATATTTTGAAATCATATACTGTATCTGATAAATGACTTGTATCCAGAATATATAAAAACTCTCTAAATTTATTAAAAAAACAATGACAACAACAAAAAGTTGGGCAAAAGATGTGTCACCCAAGAAGATATACAGATAGCAAATAAGCCCATGAAAAGATGCTCAACATCGTTAGTCATTAGGAAATAAAAACTAAAACCACATCTAACGTAATGTCTATTATGAAAAAGACTGATCCTACCAGTGTTCATGAGGTTGTGGAAGGGCTGGAGCACTCACACACTGCTGGTGGGAGTGTAAAATGGTACAACCAGTTTGGAAAACGGTTTAGCAGTTTCTTAAAATGTTAAACATGCACCGACCATATGGCTCAGTCATTCTATTTCTAAGTATTTATCTAAGAGAAATGAAAGCATATGTCCATACAGGACCTGTACAAATATGTTCAAAGCAGCTTTATTTGTCATAACTAAAAACTAGAAACAACCTAGCGTCCATCAACATGTGGATGGATAAAGAATAAACAAATTGCATTATGTTCATACAATGAAATATTATTCAGTAATAAAAAGCAATAAACTATTGATACACACAATAACATGGATGAATCTCAAATTAATTATGCTGAGTGGAAAGCAACAGACAAAAAAAAAAAAAAAACCAACATTCTGTATGATTCCATTTATACAAAATTCTAGAAAAAGAAAACTAATCTATAGTAACAGCAGCCTATCAGTAGTTGCCTGGGGATGTGGGTGCAGGGAAGGACAGGCGGGAGATATTACAAAGGGGTATGAGGAAACTTTGGGGATAATGGATATGTTCATTGTCTTAATTGTGGCAATGGTTTCACGAGTGTATACAAATATCAAAGTTTTTCAATTTTCACACTTTAAACACATGCAGTTTATTATCTGTCAATTATACTTCAATAAAGTATAAATTGATTAAAATTAAGTAAAAGTTCAGTTCATCAGTTGCCCTAGTCACATTTCAAGTTTTCAATGGCCACATGTGGCTAGTGGCTACCATACTGGAGAGCGCAGGTATAGAACACGTCCATCCTTACAGAAAGTACTATTGGACAGCACTGACCTAACTTGCACACAATAAAGCATCTTTCATTCCTCCTACATATACCTACCCTGAACTTCAAGACAAGGGTGGGAATGGGCAAGGCAGCGTGAACACTGATATATACATTATCTGAGGATTTTAAAAAGCAGAATTTATTAAGTTTATTTTAATGTGACTTTACTGTGAAGTAAAATATACCTTCTATTCTTAAAGATATAGCACACTATCTCCTTATTTAGATATCACAGCTTATATGGATTATATTTAATTACTTTCCTCCAAAGCTCAAGTTGAGGGCAATTTTAAACCAAAAGACGAGGAAGGAAGTGAAACAGATAACACACACTTGAAACTTACTTTCTTCTTGTGATTACACTGGTTATAGCTTCAATATAGCCATAAATGAAAAAACACATTTTTTTCCATACACTCACAGAGATACCTATCTTCTGAGTTTCAGAATATTATACTACATATTGCAACTGAATTTTCCTATTTAAAATAATCAAGCACACAATTCTTACACAAAAATAATCAGAAACCTCAAATGTGAGAATAGACATTAAAATAAGAGCACTATAGTATGCACTGAAATATTTCACAATCAACCAACAGTTCATAAAATTAGGACAGATAAGTTATTAAACTTGGCATTTGTACTGTAGCTTTTTTTCCTTCCTTCACTATAACTCTCAGTTTTGTGAGTTCGAGATGATTTTGTTTCACAAAAACTCCAACTCCATTTTCTGCCCCCACCCTTGCAGCCTTGTGGACTTGAAAGGCAGAGTCTGTGCTTGCTCTGTGTTTTTGTTGCAATATGCAGAACGCAGGGCTCAAATCCACAACTGTCCTTGTTCCACAAACCCTTTATGCACAAATGGGTGTCTGAGTCACCTCTGTTTTAGGAATGGAATACAAAAAAGGCAACTGGGGTTGGGGGGAGGAGGGAGGCTGGTGGCCAGAGTAGACCAACCAAGACAATCCCAAAACAGTGTATTGTAGTAGACAAGCAAGAATAATAAATAGAAACCAAGCCCCTCTGTTGTTTGCAGAGGCAGAACTCAGAAACCAGTTTCACTTACTTTTTTACACCGACAGAGCCATTTTCCTTGTTTTCCATGTCAACAGATAGCATGGGAAGGCGGCAGGGTTCCTTTACTTCAGCAACTAATCAATAAGGGAGAAAAGCTCGTGTTTAATTCTTAGAAAGTGAGAGAAGAATATATATTCTGTATCGGAAACATAATGGTGCCTTTTAGCGCTTCACACCAGTTCACGTATGTTTGTTTAAATCTCCAGTTCCCTCAGCGATTGGAGAGATGTGATTTAACCTAAAGAACTGGAGGAGACGATTGGGGTGCTTTCATCTGTACTGGCACTCCCTGCTTTGACAATAAGCATTTGCAAATGAAATTGAATCCTCGTTCAAAACAAGTGCTGTGTGAACTGGCACAGCTTCCTCTGGCTGCCAGGCTCTCTCACTTAAGACCCTGCAACTCATAAATGAGTGAAAGTAAAGAAAATCAACCCCCTTTCTCTGCCCCTCCAACATGGGTTGTGATTTTTTTTTTTTCTTATTGCATTTGTTTTTTTGTTCACTCCCACTGCTCCTATATTTTTTCATTGCAATGCAGAAGGGCACTTAAAGCTTTTGTCAGCAAGTATTCCCCTACCTCACATGTTCTCAACGAAAGCCTCAAAAACCCGTCTGTGAGATGGCCATGCTGTGGTAAAGCTGGAAGCCACAAAAATATTAGATAGCCCTTAGCACAGAAAGGTGGTACTGGAGTGTGTGTATGTGTGTGTGAGAGAGAGACAGGGAGAGAAAGAGAGTGGGAGAGAGAGACTCATTAGATTTATGTAAAAATAATCAAAACATTTAAGGAGGTATAGTAGCATCCAAGCATCCATCACTGTCTTTTTGTTTAGTAGGATGAGGACTGTGAAAGAAATAAAAACCTTCACAAATTAATGTGCAATTAGCAAGATGAAAAACGCTCTGAACAAAATTGCTTTAAGGAGAAAAAAAAAAAAAAAAACTAGTCCCGAAACGTGCTTGCTCTTCTACAGCTGAAGCCATAAATTAAATACATTTCCTCTCAAATCACTTTATACTTCAGCACTCCTTCTCTAGGGATTACTCTGACATGACAAGTGCATCATTTAGTATATTCACAAGATTTTATCACTGTTACAGAAGTAGATGATTAACAAATAATACTGTATATAAGTGTGGGATAATCTTCACTTATGCTACACACACACAAAAACTTCCAGTTGCTAAACCACTTAGATCACTGATAGAGAAATTCAACATTTAATATACACACAGATATTAACATACATTCACACACCGTTACAGAGTAGACAGGAAGACAGTGCTGCTGCTCCATGCCAAAACAATGATTTCACTTCAGTTGGAAACTGTTACACATTCACCATTTTCTAAGCATCTCAGAAAAAAACAAAAACAAAAAACACTCACAGTGATACTCTGCAACATCACACTACATTGTCTTATTATTATTTTGGTGGAAGAGTAAAAAGAAAACCTACCTATAAGCAACTAAAACATATCATTTTTTATAGGCTTATCAAGAACAGCCAAAGAAACCCCAATGTTTTCTTTCACAAAGTAGGCTGGCAAAGGAATTCAATAAGGAGGTACAATTTGACACAGTGAAATAAAACCAGGCTGGCTCTCTGCCAACATGACGTTAGGAATCACACACAAGCTGCACCAACTGCCTTCTGGTTCATGGCTGACTTTTTAAAGCTACAGTGTGCCTGTTCACTTTTGCTAACTATCTTCAGCACAATTAGTGGAAGTGAATGAATCACGAGTCCAAAACTGAAGAATTCTCTCTGCATCTGTCTCGTACAAGGAAAAACAAGCTATAACAATAGCCTCATGTTTTCTCCTTCCCCTTCATTTTGCTGCATGGTATGTTTTTGCTGTTGTTCTGAGCATGAATGTGATGTTTCAAACTATTTCTCCACCCCTCCACCCCCGCCCCCATCCCTTATGGGAAAAATAAAAGAGCCCAGTGCTTTGGGGGCTATGACCAGCGAACACTCAGAAGCTGCTCTCCTATGTTACTCTTTTCTTCCTAATAGAGATTCGTGGACAAAGTTCCCAGGGCTGGCTTTTAAGTAATCTCTTTGTGAGAACAGGGACAGCACTGCCCAGCAGAAAATCCTTTTACATACGTCATTATGCAGGAAGTAACATATTTCTGAGTGGATGCAAAATAGATGACCAGATCTCCTGAGAACACCCACAATCTTTTATTTTGGCACTCACCCTACCAAATGAAGCCAGCAGAAATTCAAACCAAAAGAAACAAAACCTTATTCTAAAAAATAAAAACAATTAGTTCTGGGAAGTTTAATTTTAACTGTTTATCCAGTTGTAAAAAAAGCATAATTCAACAAATTTGACCAACATTTATTGAGTACCTATGAACACCAGGTACTATATTAGTGAAATATGAATAAAAAGACCTTGTGCCAACCTCCAAATTCATATCTCCCACAACCACCCTGAATCCCAATTCAGGAATCTGGGAGATTGGGTAATGAGGCTGGGCATGATCTTTTGATTAACTTCTTCTAGCCAGTCTCACAGTTCTCTTGCTTGGCTTCACATATACAGAAAACATAAATGGCTGCCTCTTGATTGAAATAAACACCAATCAAAATTTAGACACTTTTTGGCTGAGATGCCAACAATACCACTCAAGACAGGGCTGAGAATACAGGTTCCCAAGCAGGATCCTGCAAAAAGTTATCTGCTGCCATAATGCTGTGTAGATTTCAGGCAGATTTAAGAACATTGTTTGCCTCCCTTTCTTCAGTAATTTTTAAGGGCACCAGGAGATCAGCAACTGTCATCTAAATTTGGAACCTCAATTTCAAAGTCAAATTTTGCTTTTTTTTTTCTTCCTTACTTCTTGCAGGAATATTAGAAAATTCAACATCTTGAAAGACCATCACTGAGAAAGAAAGATTTCAAGTGCTTTTTCTATTTATCTTTGGCATTAAGCCTTGAAAAGGCAAACAATACTAATTTAGGAACGAACTCTAAGTGCTCAGGCATTTTTGAGTACCATTTTTTGAACATGGATCAGGCAGGTGGATCCTTCACCACTGCTGATCAAAAAGATAGACTCTTGCAGAAATAAAGTGCTCTCTCATCAACAGATCCCATGAAGTCTTTGAACTTGACCTAAAATTCCTTAATTGTTCTCTAACTAAATCCAGAGTGGAAGGGGTTGGACTGTGAGTCCTGGGGAGAGGTGAGGTGGATAAGGGGATATCCTGACAGCCTCTGCTCAGTACAAAATCTCTATGTTCAGCTGACCACTCTGAAAACGACAGAGATAAAGAAAATATAGTTACACTCAACTTTTTCTTAGATACCCAGGAGGAAAGATTCTGCGTACTTTTCCCAAGCATTTCTTCCTACATATAGAAAAGGACATCCCCTCTCCTCTTGTCTGCTGTGATCAAAAGTTTGTTAGACAAATGTAGGGGTTTCAGAGAGTGTTTGTAGGAACTCAATCCCATTTTATAAAAAGGGAGCCAAAGGCATTCTAAAATTATCACAGGAGGATTCATTTATGAGTTAGTTTTTAACTTTGGTATTAAACTGACGTTTGTAGATATAAATATACATATTAATACTCACTCTCCCTCCAACGAATTGTTTCCTATCAACCCTCTTCTCTGTTTAAAATGATACATGTGTGGTGTACTGCATAAATGTAGTGCGTGTGTGCTATGTGTGTGGTATAGAATAAACATAGTGTGTATGTAGTGTGTGTGATGTGTGTCCTGTATGGTGTTTGTGGTGTATGTATTACGGTTTGTGGGTGTTGTGTATGGTGTTTGTAGTACGTGTAGTGTGTGAGCTTGTAGTATGTGTTTGGTGTGTGTAGCGTTTGTGTATGGTATTTCTTGTACATGTAGTGTGGTATGTGTGTGGTGTGTGACCTTGCAGTGTGTGTGGTGTGTGTAGCGTTTGTGCAGTGTTTGTAGTTTATGTATAGTGTACGAGTGCAGAGTGTGTGTGACAGATGCAACCAAACAATACCTTCTGATCCAGCATATTATGGAACGTGCCGAAACAACTTGGAAGACACTTGCTTAGGGATTCTAGAGCAACACTTTTGGGCCCACTTGGGTGTAGGCGGAGATTAAGGAGAGGCGGATCAGGAAGCGCGGGAAACTAGTGTCTGAGGAGGGTTTCTTTTATTGATCAGCAGTCTCCCCCAATCAGTACGGACTTGTCCCGGGAGCTAGCAGTCATCCCAAAGGAGCCTCTCGCCTGGATCGCCTTCAGGCGCATCCCGCCTGGCTCGAGGGCAGACCTGGGTCCACATGGCAGCAGGTGAAACTTTGAGAAAGTCTCTTGAGGGGCAGGGCCGCGCTCGACTAGTCCTGATGGGCGTCGCCAGGGAAAGTGAGGAGCCACCTGGAGAGGGATGGTAGGGGCAGAAGAAGGGACGTCTGGCAGCCTCTTGGACCAGCCACTCACGCCAAGAGCCAAAAGACTGGCCTGAGGCACCAGCGACAGAACGGGAAGTTTGTACCACAGACTTTCAAGAAGAACCAGTTTGTCTTTGAGTTTGGGAGCTCCCCAGAGGAGACCGTCATTGGGAAAGGGAGCGTGGGAGGTGTGGCACTCGCTGTGCGCCCAGCGGAGCCTTTCCCCTACCCGGCAAGTCCTGCGAGCGGGCTGGCTACGTCTTTGCCCCCAGTTCCGCCCCGGGTAACAGTCCACGCCTGTAGGTGCAACAAGCTGCAGGAGTACCAGCACAAAGCAGAAGTGTGGGGAGTGCAGGGCAGCTTTTATTGTGGTTTTGTTTCCTTTTATCCTGGAGAGGGCAGACGGCGGGCGCGTGGCCAGTACCCTCACCCCACAAGCCGGTCACTGTACCTCGCCGCAGGGCCGGGGCGGGAGGGTTTTACTGGTGCTGCTCCGCGTCGAGCCCCACGTGCGGCCGGCTGGGCGGCGCGCGGCACGCCGGGAATTGTAGTCCTCCATGGGCGGGGCGGGGGTCCGACAGGTGGGGGCAAAAGGAAGAGGTGCGGTCTGAAAAAGGTAGGAAGGCATCTGGTGGGTTGTAAATGAGGCGGTGGGGCGGTGGAGGCAGGGGCTCTGAAAGTAAGGGAGGACATTT
>NW_004443939.1:34734414-34745147 GCF_000243295.1 Trichechus manatus latirostris | reverse complement strand
AGGGGGGAGGGGACGACACTCCTAGAGAGGTTTTTTAATTGGAGGTTTTTCAGATTAATCCCCCCTTGTCTTACTCTTCATATGGCAAACCTGATGAAGTTTTAAGTTGGGTTTTGGCAGTAATGAAACAAGACATTTCCCCGGGCCAAGTTCATGTTATGTAGGGCCTTACTCTCCCTTTAGCCCCTAAAGACCGTGAGACTTTGCTTGGAACAGCTATTCTGTTGCTCGCAAAAGAACTCAGTTGAAGCCCTGGGGATGCAAAGGGTGGGTGAATTATTACAGTTTACATTTTAGAGCACTTTACAGTTTACCAAGCTCTTTTTGTTTAATTGGTTCATCGCATTAGAACCATAAACAACATTGTGAGTTAGGCAGAGAAAAACTAAAGATACAGGGAGTTTTGTGTGCCGACATACGTGGAGGTTGGAACTATATTGCATTCTTCATTTCCTTCTCCAGCCCAAAGTTGGCAGCTGGGAAGAGAGTTGGGAAAGTGAGGGCTTGAGGACAGATGTAGGTGCAGTGGAAGAAGAAGAGCCTGCTGTGAAGGACTTTCTTGAAATGGCTGATGAGTAAATCTTTATTAAATGGGGAGATAAGCAAAACCCAAAGAAGGACCTATGAATTGGAAGAACAGAGTGGGAAGGAAAGGTAGATGGGATAGGTGTAGAGACTGAATTAACCAAGAAAACCAAACACGTTGCCATCGAGTTGATTCCGACTCATAGTGACACCCTATAATGTTGTAATCAGGTTGTGGGCAATGTGGGCGAGTTGTATCAAAACAAAACAAACACAACAAAAAAGAATAGGGATTTTAGAAACCACATAAACGTGGAATTCTGGTGTTGTCATGTCTGAACTAGTTCTGTGACCTTAGGTAAATTGCTTAATTTCCCTAACCCTCATTTTCCTCATCTTTAAAATTTAAATAATAGTAGTTCCTACTTTATAATGTGACTGTGTGGATTAAAAGAGATGGAAAGACTTAGTATAGTACTTGGCATATAATAAGCACTCGGTGTTAGCTATTATTGTTATTATTATCCGTAGAAATTCCTCTTGCAGAAGTGTCAAAAGATAAATTGGAGTAGAAGTACCAGTTAGGCTGTGCCAATATTCTAAGCTATACACAATGACAGTTTGAACTGTGGAGCTATGAGACACTTCAGAGGGCAAGTGGACAGAGCAGGGCAATCAGTTGGATGTGGGGAATGAGGAATAGGGGTCAAAGATGGTTGTCATTTCTAGACAGTAAGTGGATGATGTTGCCATTCACATAAATAGATACAACTGATGGAGTAATAGGTTTTGGAGGCAGATGATTAGTTTAATTTTGGACATGTATAACCTGAGGCTTTCTGTATGTGAATGACCAAGTGACAGTTAGAAATGTGGATTTGGATATCATGGGTAGAAGTGGAACTTTTAGAGTCACTTACTTAGGAAAGGTCATTAAGAGCATCTGGAAAGGAAAAGGAAGGGGAACAGGAGGGGGTAGGTGGAGATGAGGAGTCCAGCAATGATACCAGGCAGGGACTGGTGAAGATGGAAGAGTGCAGTGACCTGGAAGCCAAGGGAAGAAAGAGAAGTGAGGAGGAGATGGTCAACAGTGTCAAATGTTATAGAGAGGTGGCCAAGGACAATAGAAAAGAGGCCACTGGATTTGAAGGTTAAAAGTCTTTGGTGACCCTGTGGGTCTCAACTGGGATGGAACTGCCCCTAAGGGTAATTTGCCAGAATGATTTTGCTTGTCATAATGATTGGGGAGGTGGCACTACGGAATTTAGTTGGTGGGGCCAGAGACACTAGACAATTTGCAATGTCCAGGACAGTCCACCCAGCAAAGAATTGTCCCACATCCTGTGCAACTTTTGACTGTTCACTGCTCATTTATTTAGATGAAAAACTTGTTTATAAGTACCTGAGCCTGGAATCTTTTAAATGTAAACATAAAGAGGTTTTTTTGCACAGTTTTAAGATCGAATTTTCCTCGAATGCAGCTACTGGACAAATTGAGGGAAGATTGCACTTTATTTTGTTCAGAATTTGACCACTTTCTTACCTGTAATGGAAACCCTAGTGGCACAGTGGTTAAGAGCTATGGCTGCTAACCTAAAAGGTAGGCAGTTCAAATCCACCAGGTGCTCCTTGGAAACCCTGTGGGGCATTTCTACTCTGTCCTATAGGGCTGCTATGAGTTGGAATCGACTTGACGGCAACAGGTTTGGTTTGGTTTTGGTTTTAGCTGTAATGTCATTCATGGAATTTGAGTCACCAATACAGTCCATTTTGTGGCTGTCCATTTCATGGTGATTCAACAGAGGGATACAAACATCTGACTACTTCATTGTGTCTTTTAGTTTACAGATGCCTGATCAGTTTTATATTGAGTCTTACATTATTTTATTGTAAATTACTTTCTTTAACTTTTCCTTTATATTACAGTTAAATCATTGCTTTGAATTTAAAAAAAAAAACATGTATAGGTAGCTTATGACTTTACTTCATGAGAGTAAAGAGAATATTATCCTGTATTTGTTATAAAAAGGGGACATTACGTTTGACAAGGCTCGGAACCATTTACTCATTCAGTCAACAAGTATCTCTTGAGTGGCACCTAGGTATTAGGCACTGCCTAGCAAACAGAACAGAAGTTTTCTGAGCTTATAGAGCTTATATTCTAATGTGTATGTGTGGGAGGCAGACCATAAACAATAAACATAAACTAAATAAATAGATTTTATAGTATATTGTTGATTTTGTTGTTAGGTGCTGTTGAGTTGGTTCCGACTCATTGTGACCCTATGGGACAGAGCAGAACTGCCCCATTAGAAAGTGATAAATGCTATGCAAAATAAAGTAGGATAAAGGAGATTGAGAGTGTGTGAGAAGACATGAATTGAAAACTTAAATACAGTGATTAGGTTAAACTTCATAGAGAAGGTGGCATTCAAAGAAAGATCTGAAGTTGGTAAGAGAATGGCCTTGTGGATTTCTGAGAGAAGAGCATTCCAGGAAGAAAGAGCAATCAGCAAGTATGTGCCTGGAGTTTTCAAGAAACAGCAAAGACACAAGTGTGGTGGGATTGGAGTCAGTAAAAGGATTGAGAAATAACCACAGGGCTGGGAGCAGGTGATGTAGGGCTTGCAGGGCATTGCAAGGATTTGGATTTTCGCTCTGAATGAAACAAGCAGCGGCTGGAGAGTTTTGAGAAGCAGAGTGGCATAGACTGACATATTTTTAAAGGATTATTCTGGATGTTCTATTAGAGATAGGTCATAGGGAGCAGTGGTGGAAGCTGAGAAACTAGGCAGGAAGCTACTAATCCAGGCAAGAGATAATAGTGGCTTGAACCAGCGTGTTAGCAGTGACAAGTGGTCTCTTTTGGATTTGGTGGAGTAGATGTGGTAGAGAAGTCCAGAATTCAGAGGGCACCGTGGAAGGTGGGGAGGGGTAGAAGATGGAGACAGATTGTGGGAATGAGAGTGTGGGAGTGACCTGGGAGTCGGGGACATCTTGTGATGAGTGATAAACAGGGATAAAGAGTATCATGAAATCAGTCTCAGAAATAAAATGACGGTTTCTGTGAGTGTGGAAGTAGGGGTGAGTGTTTGGGCTTCTTGGCTCTGAGCAGAGATAGAGGTGAAGAGGCCCTGGAATCAGGTGGAATCTTGATCCATGTTGATGGAATGTTAAAGGCCTGGGGAGGGGAGGTCGCAGTCCCAGGGACAGTGCTTATTCACGACTCCTGCCAGGAGAGGGTCAGAGTCCCCCACCACTCTGTCCTTGATCTTTTTGATGAGTTTAACCACCCTTTTGATGGAGTTGAAGATTACCAGCTGTAAGCACAAAGGCCCATAAAATGTTGATTCTTTAAGGTGTATTTCTACAACATGAACTGAAGTGAATTTTTAGATTGTGAAAATGGAGGTTTCAGACTGCTTTAGAGAATTTTGACAAAGAAAGACGAGAGGAAGCTGGGACCTTAATGTGAAGGGGGACAGGGGATTAGTATGTTTGCAGGGTGAAGTGCAGAAGCCAATGGAAGCAGAAATGTGAAAATTCAGACTAGAGGGGATAATTGGTAGAATTACGAACTGTTTATCTTTGGAAGGAAAGTGGGACAGTTCTTATAAGAAAGGCAAGAAAAGAGAATGAGTAAAAATTCAGGGAAATGCTAAGGAGATAAAACGATGGAACATTTAAAAACTTTATTTATTATGAAAACAAACTAAGCATGTGGTAAAAATTAAAACAATTAGAAATAAATAATAGAAACTGAAAATTCCCAAGAAATCCTTCCTTAATCTCTATTAAATGTTTGGCGTATGTTGTCTGTAATTTTTTCTTGGGCATGGGATTTGTTTTTGTAAATTTACTAGGGTATCTAAATTACTAGTATTTTGTCTTTGCCGACTATGTCGTTGTTGTTAGTTACCATTGACTCGATTATGACTCATGGCAACGTTACGTGTGCAAGGAGAACTGTTCCATAGAATTTTCAAGGCTGTGATCTTTCAGAAGCAGATCGCCAGGCCTGTCTGATGAGGCACCTCTGAGTGAGTTGGAACCACTAACTTTCTGGCTAGTAGTCCAGTGCTTAACCGTTTTTGCCACCCAAACTATAATGTTCAAATAATAAATATACATTTATTAAGCAGATGTTAAATTACATCAGTCTTTTTCATAATGTTATTCACATTCTCTGTATCTCTTCATAGTTTATCTCTTCTTGATTTTTCAAGATTTAAAATTTTTTAGTCTAACATTTCTTTTAATTTTTTCTCTTGTTTCTTATAGTTTTGCTTTATGTATTTTAATGCTATATTATTTGGTATGTGAAGATTCATAATAGTAATAACTGTTTTGTGAGTGGTGTACTTTGACATTCTAAAGTGACTCTCTTTATCCCATTTACTGCTTTCTTAGTAGTTTATTTTGTCCCGTTTGCAGTTATTTAATGAGATATGTTTAATCTTATCTCTGCCATGTCTGCTTTTGAATCCATATTTTTACTTTGTTTTCTATCTTTTGCCTTATGATCTGTGTTTCCTTGTTTTTTGTTTTTTTTTTAATCTTCCTCTGTGTGTTAGTTATCTATTGCTATATAACAAACTATCCCAAAACTTAGTGGCTTAAAAAAGTACCTATTTATTATATCATACTTTCTGTGAGTCAGGAGTCCTGACATGACTTAGCTGAGTCCTCTGCTTCAGGGTATCTCATATGGCTGTAGTCAAGGTGTAGGACAGGGCTGTGTCTCAGCTGAAAGTTCGATTTGGAAAGGATCCATTATGAAGCTCACTCATGTGGTTGTTGGCAGGATTTAGTTCCTTGTGGGCTGTTGAGCTGAAGGCCTCCTTTTCTTGCCGTATGGGCCTCTCTAATAGGGCAGTTTACAGTTATGGCAGCTGGCTTCATTAGAACAAGTAAGTGAAAAGAGTCAGAGAAAAAGTACAAGCAAGAGGGAAGTCACAGTCTTCTATAATGTAATCTCAGAAGTGAAATCCATCACTTGCCATATTCTTTTTGTTAAAAGGAAGCCATGAGGTCTAGCACACACACAAGGCCATGCATACTAGGAGGTAGGGACCCGTGGAGGCCATTTTAGGCATCTGTTTTATGCTTACAATTATATTTCACAATGAACTTTAGAAATGAAAAGATGTTGACAGATGATAAAAGATTAATGAAATTAATGTACTGTGACTACTTCTCTCCTTCTCTCCCCACCTCTCAGTTTGGAGAGCAAATGTGATTCTTATTTCAGCCTATTGTTATCAGAATATTATTCTTTTATATTATGTAATTTTTTCCTTTTAAACATCACAATTATATTTAATTTTTATGGCTTAAAATACCACTATTTAAATATAATTCTGTGTGTAAAGAGATTCAAAGTTCATACCAAACCTTTTATACCATGACTTTCGCATTCATGAATTCGTAATGGTTACTCATCTGTTTGTTGTCTTGTTTTTTTTTTTCTGATGGATTTTTCAGAAGTGCGTAGTGTTGTGATTCTTGAGTCTTGCATATTTGAAAATTTCTTTCTGTTACCATTACGCATGAAAGGCAGTTACCCAGATATAGCTTTTTTTTTTTTTTCCTTTCAGTATTCATTAATTATTGTTCCATTTTCTTCTAGCATCTGACATTGCTTGGAAGATGTCTGATTTCTTTGTTTTTGAAGATGACCTTTTCCCCTGTCTGGATGACTGTATGATTCTTTTTGTTTTGTTAATCCTTGAAGTACTAGAAAAAAAAGCTTGTATTAAATTATCTTAGAATGTTGTGGGCACTTTCAATATGCAGTTTTAAGGTTTACTTTATTTTAGGAAATTCTTCTATTATGTAAATTTTTTCAGTTCCAGTTGTTCATTCATATCTTCAAAGATAGCAGTCATTCATGTGTTGGCTTTCCATTATTGGCTGCCCACATCTTTCATCTTCTCTCTGATCGTCGTCATTCTATATCGTTTTCCACTAAATTCTGTATCATTTTTTTCAAAGCTGGCCCTCATATCCAGTTTTTGACAGTTTAAGTGCTACTCTTTGGTGCCTTTAATGTGATTTTTCAGTGATTTAATTTCTTTTTGTCATTTATTTTCTCTGTTTTTCCTGATTTCTTTTACTTTCACTCTTATTGTATCTTTTCTTTATCATTTAAGCCCGTAATCTTTTTAATATCTTCTGGAGTTTAGAGTATTTATGTCTTTATTTCTTTCCATTTCCTGGGAGTAGTTCTTCCCATCCGTCCTTTGTTTCTCATAAGTTGTCTTTATTTTTTTCTTGTTTTTGCAGAATATTTTTGCATGGGTCCCAGGTAGTTTCTTTCTGGAATTTTTTTTTAATCTTTGAGAAAAATCAGTGAGATCTGGTTGATTTGCTCAAGAATAATGTGAGTGATTCTCTTGCCTCTCCCTTCCTGTTTACCTGCAGACTGTTTGAATCATCTCCTTAATATGTAAACTGGAATACTGAGTGTTGATGGCTTATAATCCTTGGTCAGTCATTCAATGATGGGTGATCTGGTACAGGAGGAAAATGCAGATTTGTAACTGCAGCATCCTGCAATGTTATTAAATTAACTTGTGGCTAAATTTTTAAGCTTCCTGTCAACCAAATCAAGCAGAAAAACAAATTAGATACATGACTCTCATTGACTTTTAAAGAAAACATACCAGTTATTCAGGGAAAGAATTTTTCAACATTTAGTTCTGGGGAAAAAAAAAAAAAATTATCAAATGGGGCAGGGTTCTTAATGAATTTAATTAGTAAATGCAATAGTAGCATTCGTTAAACTATTTCTCATAGCTGTGCTTAATGAAAGCTGAAAACCTGGCATGGAAACACAGTCCAGAGAAAGCAAATTCTTGCAGTCTGAAGACAGTATTATCCAGGGCTATTTGGAAGATAAAATCTTCTGTCTGGAGGAATAGATAGTCTTCATTTCTTTCAACAATGTTTCATAAATGCTGCTTCTCTCAACCAAAATTTGGTATGAGCCGGACAGTAGAAGTTTTGATAAGGGACTAAAGTAGACTTTATGTGCTGATATTGAGAATGGATCCATATGCTTTAAATAAAAACTTGCAAATATCGGTAAGGTTAACATCACTTTCTGAACATTGTAATGTGAAATTCACTCTTGGAATGCTAGCCATCACACCTACATGTGGAGAGGGGCCAAGCATACACTTTAAAAAAAAGTTCAGTATTTTTTTTAACAGTGTGGGATCTGTTTTATCTCATGAAATAAATGAACATTGCTGAGATGATTTAGACGAGAAGTTTTACAAAGTAGATGATGCCTGTTCCTTCCTACAAGAGTTGCACTGACACATGCTTATTAGCCATAAATTAGCTAGAAAATATAGTATATTTTTAGGAATGTTGATATTATGCCAGAATTTATAGCAATGACTACGTAGATATTAGAACCAATTGTCTGTTGAAACTACCCCTAACTTGGATAACTCATCATTGGAATACAGTATACCTGACCTCATGTTCTCTATAGTAGGAAGGGATATACAAACATATTTTCCAACAATTGTCTTCCATATTTCATTTAGTTCTTCCCATCTAGAGATTTTTTATTCACAGGCAGATGGTATTAAGCAGCAAAAATTTGTGCAGTCTAATTCTCTTATCCAAAGGTCAAACTTTTGGACATTCTCCAAAACAAAGCAATAGTCTAGAGATATGGAAAGGAAGGATTAGGTCTATGAGAGTTAGAAATAACCATAAGATAAATAACCTCTGCATTGAAACCATAAAGTTTACAGTAGAAGGATGACCAATTAAAGTCAGGCTCAGTGATAGGAGAAAGACACACTAAACAGCAGACACAGGGTGATATTTGTTTACTTACAATAATGGGTGTTCCATAGCATAGCTGGACCCGTAGTGATAGATGGACTCAGAATCAGACATCTGGGGGTGGGAGAGGATCCAGGCATAAATTTCTTCAACCATTAATAAGGTAAAAGCAATTTGAAATAATAAAAACATAAGTGAAAAAATGCAGAGGACTTCTACTCTAAAACACTTAACATGTGATAAAAGATATAAATCACCTTTTAAATTCATGGATAAATTTAGAAGTAAAGAAGAAACAAGAATGTGAGGAAGGAGAAAGAGATTATGAAAATGTCCATCATATTTGAAAAAAAATAATAGAACTTCTAGAAATGAAAAATAAAATGATTGGAATTAAAAGCTCAGTGAAAGAATTAACAGCAGAAAAGGCCACAACTGAAGAGAGAATTCAAGAATGGTAAGTATAGATTTGTACTCAAACATACCAATGATCGTGAAGATGATACAGGTGTCTCGTTTTGTTATACAAAAGTTTGCCGTGAATTGGAGAACAGACTTGATGGCAATTAACAGCAACAAGTCGAGATTAAAAGACCTTACACAGAATGCAGAACAGAGGGACAAAAGCTGAAAAATATGATAGATTAAGAGTCATGGACAATAGAGTTACAAGGTTCAATGTACCGCTAACCAGAATTTCAAGAGGAGATAATAGAGGAGGGGAAGAAGTAATATTTGAAGAGACAATGAGTGAAAAGTTTTAGAATTGATGAACGTTAACAATCTCAGATTTCAAAAACCTAAAGGATCCCCAGTGAGACCAATTTAAACACACACACACGCACACACACACACTCCTAAACACATTGTTATAAAACTCCAGAATGCCAAAGACAAAAGATATTAAATGTAGCCAAAGAGAAAATACCGATTGTCAGTAAAAGAATGACAATTAGACAGCTGACTTCTCAATAACAAAAATGGAAGACAAAAGATTATAGGAAAATATTTTTAATGTGCTGAGGGTTAGTAATCATCAAATGGAATTTTTTACCCATTAAATTTGTTAGTGAAAATAATTGGATTATGCTTTGTTAACAGATTAACTCTGAAACGTCTGTGGCTTAACATGATAAAATTTTATTTATGTCTCACATTATTCAACCAGTATAGGTCAAAGGGAGCTCTGCCCTACACGGTTTCTCAGGGACTCAGGCTGACAGAAGCTGTACTCTCTGTAGCTGCATCATCCAGAGCTACATGACCTGTGAAGTCATTGCAGAAGGGAAATGGGGACATGAGAGAACGCAGATTCTAATTGCCTTTGTCTGGAAGTGAAATTTGCCACTTCTGCAAATTCACAGTCATTGGCCAGAACTAGTGACAGGATCCAAAACTAACTGCAAGGGAGATTGGGAAATGTAGAGAATCACATACCTGCTAGCACTACTTCTGTCTAATACATTCTGGAGGCCCTAGCTTTACAGAAAGATAAGAAAAGGAATAACAAGTTTAAGAATTATGAAATAGAGGGGACTTCCAGCAAAATGGCACTGTAGGCAGAAGCACCACGCCATCCCTCCACAGCAGAGATCCAAAAAACTAAGCCAAACAGAGAAAACAGCAATCCTGAAACCCTAAAACATCAAATGAAGAGATAAAGAACTCAGCCAAGCACCAAATGGAGTGAGAAAACTGACAGAGAACGGAGAGCAAGGAGAGATTCATGCAGAGGTCCCATATCAGCTAACGCAGCATGGCTCTTGGACTCCTAGCAGAGACCAGCAAATAGGGGGTACGAGAAAGCAGCTTCACGGAGCTTCCAGCAGGAGACAAAACAACTGGTAACTTGCAATATATGCTTTCCCACCCCCCACCCTTCTTCACCCCTACTCAGCCTCCTCTGTTTCCCGTGGCCACAGTCTCTTGGCCGGGAAGCCCTGGCTGCTTGGGTTCCACCCGCCTGCACTGTCCAGCTCCCTGAGTCCCATTTGTTGGCTGCTGGTGTTGCTTTTTTCCGCTTCTTTTGATTTCTTCCTTACCTCTCTCCACCTCCCCCTCCTTTCGCTCAAATACCTGGCTCTGTGAGCCATCTTTCCTTCTTCCTAAGGGGCTGCGGAGCTCCGTTCAAGTGTGGAACTGCTTCCCGGTTTGGGCTGCCACGCTGGTGGAATTCCGGGGCTTTTGTTTGTTTGTTTGTTTTGAATTGTTTGTTTTCTTTTCCTTTTCTTGAGTTGGGAGCCCATTCTGGCTGTGCAGTGCTACATGGCTTGGGACCTCCCCCTAAGCTTGCACAGATGTGCAGAGGGATCCCTGAGAGCATTTCGTTTTTCGTGGGGTTTTTTTTTTTTTTCCTGTTTTTTTTAGGGGGGGTGCTTTTCTTGTCCTTTTTTTTTTTTTTT
>NW_004443939.1:34729363-34734314 GCF_000243295.1 Trichechus manatus latirostris | reverse complement strand
AAAATAAAAATAAAAAAAGTTTGAGAAGGGAGAGGGTTGACATGTCATGGGGTTGTTAACCAATGTCATAAAACAATATGTGTACTACTGTTTAATGAGAAACTATTTGTTCTGTAAACCTTCACCTGAAGTACAATTGAAAAAAAAGAATTATAAAATAGAAAAATATTGCCATTATTTACAGATAATGTGATTATCTACATAGAAAAACCCAAAATCTATGGAAAATTATTAAACTTAATAATAGAATTTGGTGGATAGAAGATCAATATCAATTGCATTTCTATTCATCAGCAAAATGATTTAAAATGTAATTTAAAAAAATATATTATTTGCAAGTCAACAAAAATAGAATAGGAATAACTTACTGAAGATGCGTAAGGCCCTTATGAAAAACTTACATAACTTTATTGAAAGGCATTAGAGAATTTCTATATAAATGGAGATATACCATATTCATGACAATAGGGAAATTTAATATTATAGACATTTTAATTCTTCCACAAATAATGTGTAAAGTCACATGAAGTTTTAATAAAAACATCAACAGTATTTTTCAGTGAACTTGAACTAAAATGTATGGAAGCATAAAGGTTCAAGAATAGCTAAGATACTCTGGGAAATTAAAAATAAAGATAGTAGAGACTTGTCTTATCAGATGGCCAGATGTATCACAAAGGTATCAAATTGAAAACAGTGTGATATTGGCATAGAGAGAGACAAATGGACCAATGGAATATAACAGAGTCCAGAAACAGACCTACGTGTGTATGGCAACTTGATGTATCACGAAAATGGCCTTGCAGATACATGCAGTTGGCACTAGGAAAACTAGTTATTCATGTGGGGGAAAAATGTAATAGGGTCTTTGCCTCATGCCATACCAAAATAAAAAAGACATCTATTTCAAGTAGATTAAAAGCATATGTGAATGGCAAAACTTAAAAACTTGGAAGAAAATAAACGATTTTGTAAACAAGACACAAAATATGTAATTTATAAAGAAAAATATTGAAGAGACTTTGATTCATCAGAACATGCCACAAACTGGGAGAGGGTATTTGTAGCATGTTTAACTGACAAAATATTAGTATCCAGAAGAAGTAAAGAACCCCTACAAGTTGTAAGAAAACAACAATCAACCAAATAGAAAAGTAGGCATTTCACAGAAGAGGAAACCCATATGGATAATAAACATATTAAAATATTCAGTCTCATGCTTAGGAAAATAGAAACTCAAATCCTGAAGTAGTTTTACTTCCACCAGATTGACTAAACTTTAGAAGTCTGAGTCAACTAGATGTTGGTGAGGCCGTTGGAGCAATGGGAGCTCTTTTACCCTCCTAGAGTGAGTGTAAATTGGTGTGATTACTTTGGAAAATAATTGGTGTTACCAAGTAAAGCTGAAGATTCACATGCCCTATTATTCAGTGATTCTGTACCTGTGGTAGACAGAATAATGCCCTCCCACCCCAAAATGTGTACACATTCTAATCCCCAGAATGTGTATGTTAGGTTACATGGAAAAGGGAAATTAAAGTTGCTCATCAGCTAGCCTTAAAAGAAGGAAATTATCCTGGATTATCAAGGTGGGCCCAATGTAATCACAAGGATTTTTTTTTTTTAATGGGGAAGAGGGAGGCAGAAGAGCCAGAACCAAAGAGATGGCAGCAGGAGAAAAACTTGCTGGCCATTGCTGACTTTAAAGAAGAAAAGGGGCCACAAGCCAAGGATTGTGGGCAATTTCTGGAAGCTGGAAGGCAACAAAAACAGATTCTCCCCTAGAGCCTTCAAAAAGGAAGGCAGCCCTGCCAACACGTTGATTTTTGTCCAGGGAGGCTCACATCAGACTTCTGACTGCTGAGACTATAATAAATGTGTTTTTATAAGCCACCAAGTTTGTTGTAATTTGTTACAGCAGCAATAGGAAACTAATACAATATCTTAGAGAAACTCTTTCACAATGGCTACAGGAGACAGATGCAAGACTACATATAGCAGCATTTTTCAAAAACAAAAAACCTGAAAATAATCCAAATCTTCATGGCCAGGGAAGTCAATCCATCAGCATTATAGAGCAGCAATGAAATGGAATAAAATATAGCAGATACATGAGTAGCCCATAGGCACCTGCATCAGTGTGATATTGAGTGGAAACCAAGTGGCAGACAACCACAGTGGAATATCATTTATATAAAGTACAAAAAATCCAATGTGTTCTTTAAAACAGAAATAATACATACTATATAAAAAGCAAAACAACGATAAACACATAATTTGTGATTTTCTTGCAGGTGTATAGCAATCTGTGTTATAACCACATAGCAATCCTCACAATCCTGTGAGACAGGTACTACTATTATCTCCATTTTACAGATAAGTAAACTTACACCCACAGAAGTAAAATACGTTGCCCAAGATAACCCGTCTAGGAAGTGGCAGAGCCTTGATTTGAAACCAGACAGTCTGAGCCCGGAGCCTGTGCTCTTATTATCACTCTATGGTGCATTTCAATCGTTCTCCAACTTTATTGTAAATAAGATTTATGGACTTCCGGCCAACATGGCGCTACAGTCAGAAGCACCACGCCGTCTCTCTGCAGCAAAGAGCAGAAAAACTAAGTCAAACAGAGTCACACATCAATCCTGAAATCCTGTGCATCAAATGAAGAGATAAAGAACTCAGCCAAGCACCGAATGGAATAAAAAGCTGACCGAGAACAGACAGCAAGGAGAGATACATGCAGAGGTCCCTTATCAGCTACTGCAGCATGGATCTGCCATCTTGGACCCTGTCAGAGATCAGTGAACGGGGTATGAGAAAGCAGCTTCATGGAGCTTCCAGCAAGACAGAACAATTGGTAACCAGTGATATAGGCTTTCACATCCCCCCCCCCACCATTCTTCACCCCCACTTAGCCTGCTCTGCCTCCTGCAGCCACATTCTCTTGGCCAGGAAACACCCCGGTGTCACTTGGATTCCACCCACCCGCACTAGCCGGCTCTAACTGCCTTTTGTTCGCTGCTGGTGTTGCTTTTTTCCGCTTCTTTAGATTTCTTCCTTACCTCTCACTACCTCCCCCTCCTTTCTCTCAAATACCTGGCTCCGTGTGCCATCTTTGCTTCTTCTTGAAAGGCTGTGAAACACTGCTTGACTGTGAAACTGCTTCCTGGCCCATGCCACCATGCTGGTAGACCCCTGGGACTTTTTTCTTTGTTTGCTCTGATTTGTTCTGTTTTGATTTGTTTGTTTTCTTTTTGTTTTCTCGGCTTGGGAGCCCCTTCTAGCCAGGCAGTACCACATGGCTTGGGAGCTACTCCCTTACTCTGCACAGATACACAGGGACATCTCTGGGAACATTTCTTTTTTCTTGTTTCTTTGTTTTGTTTTCTTCTCTCTCTTATTGCCTTTTTGTCCTTCTTCATTTCCAGTTTCTCGATTTATTCATTTTTTTCTTTTACCCTTTTTCTTTTTTTTCTTTTTGTTTTTCCTCATTTCTCATTCATCTCTCCATGCCAATAGCAAGCTCCCTTAGCACTCTTTGTGTGTATGTTTTTGGCTCCTGTTCCTCTTTCCTCTCTCTCATCTTTCTCATACCCATCTTAGCTCCACACATCACAGTCTACCCCCTCCTTCCTGCCTGCCTGCACCATGCTCTGAACATCACACTCCCAGGCAGCACAGGCACAGCTTACTGGAACCTGCCCTGAACTGATTCCCAGTCTTCACTGTCAGCCCTGGTATGTGCCACAAACAACCCATCCCAGCAACTCCCCTTCAGCTGGACCTGCCCTGCTGTACCATACCTGACTGACTGACCCTGCCCCTTGGAGAAGGAGGTGAAAAGTATCGTGCCAGCAGAAGAGCAAACATCAAACAATGCACAGCCCACCTACTCAGACATAACCAAATAAAACAAAAAAACAGGATGAAACAAACAAATCTACAATCAATAAACGAGGAAAATAACCACTGAATGCC
Source organism: Trichechus manatus latirostris (assembly GCF_000243295.1). Taxonomy (NCBI): domain Eukaryota; kingdom Metazoa; phylum Chordata; class Mammalia; order Sirenia; family Trichechidae; genus Trichechus; species Trichechus manatus. Next base: position 34,730,333 of record NW_004443939.1, on the reverse strand, counting down.
CTGAAGACAGCAGACAATGTCAAAACATTTACAAAAACAGGACAAGATGGTTCCAGTAGATGTCCAAAACAAAACACCAGATGACCTTCCAGTAGAAGAAAAGGCATTAGACCTGATAGGGAATTAAAATCTTTCATATTCAGTATTAATCAAGAGTTGAAGCAAAAAGCAGACAAAAATGAGGAAAAAATAGACAAATTCATGGAAATGGCAGACAACTTCATGAAAAATACAGACAAAGAATTGGAAGAATTCAAGAAGATAATACAGGAACAAAATGCTAAAATAAATTCACAGCTAGAAATCATACAAAACAACAATTAGAGATCCAAAACATAAACAACAAGATTTCAGAAATGGACAGTGTCATAGAAGGACTGAGGAGCAGGTTTGAAATGATGGAAGACAGGATCAGTGAAATTGAAGACAAACACTTGGACACAACTCTGAGGAAAAATCAGAAAAAAGAACGAAGAAAAATGAAGAAACCATGAGGATTACATGGGATACAATCAAAAGCAAAAATCTACGAGTGATCAGAGTTCCAGAACAGGGGGAAATAACAGAAAATACAGAGAGGATCATTAAAGAATTGCTGACAGAAAACTTCCCCAATATCATGCAAGATGAAAAGCTGACCATGCAAGAAGCTCAACGAACCCCATGTAGGATAGACCCCAAAAGAAAATCACCAAGGCATATCATAATCACACTTGCTAAAACCAGAGACAAACAAAGAATACTGAGAGCAGCTCGAGAAAAACAAAAAGTCACATACAGAGGAAAAACAATGAGACTAAGCTCGGCTTATTCAGCAGAAACCATGCAGGCAAGAAGACAATGGGTTGACATATATAAAACCTTGAAAGAAAAAAAATTGCCAGCCAAGAATAATATATCCTGCAAAACTCTCATTCAAATATGATGGTGAAATTAGGTCATTTCCAGATAAACAGAAATTAAGGGACTA
>NW_004443939.1:34713716-34727246 GCF_000243295.1 Trichechus manatus latirostris | reverse complement strand
AAAAAAAAAAAAAAAGATTTACACAGATTTAAAATGCGTATTCCCGGACTCTTCCAACATAGTCACTGCTTACGTTGGTCTTCAGTTGAGCCCTAGAATTCACATAGTCAATAAACACCTTAAAAATTGGGTACTAGTTTGGCTTCTATCTGATTTATTTTTCCACAAATCCAAACATACTTCTTCTCTGCTTAGAATTCTTCCACATCTTCCCACAGCAATAAGAATCAAGTTCAACCCTCTTAGCGTAGCACACAAGGCTCTTCATGCTCTGACCCTGACCATCCCTTAGTGTCACATCCATCCATTCCCCCAAACCCTTTCTTACTTCCCAAACCATGCATAATGAAGTTTCACACCTCTGTGTCTTACTGTGTACAGTTTTCTCTGCCCAGAAATGCTCTGCCTACCTTCTTCATCTAGCTAACTCCTACCAATCCTTCAAAATTCTGGAACTTCTATTACAGCTTCGCCCAATATTGCTCTTCCATAGTATCCCATGCATTCTTATACCATGGTGCTGACTGACTACACTGGAACGTTTAGCCTACTTCAATGTTTCCTCTTCTAGTGGTCTGTAATACTAGTACAATATTATTTATTGATCAGTGATATGCACTTTATATACATTATCTCTAATTCCCAATACAACTCCAGAAAGTACCCATTATCAACTGCATTTTAAGGTTGGAAAAAACTGAGTCTTAGAGAGGGAAGTAACAGGCCTACGGTCGTATCTGATTCTGTAATGTATATAATGTTTTATCTGATTCTGTCTCCCCCGTGTCTAGCATAGTGCCTGACACTTTCCTGGTTAGATGGATGTGGATGGATGGATTATGATAAATACTGGTTCAACAGAAAGAAAAAAGTCAAATTTGAAGTCAGATTGAGAAGACTTGCTCTTGAGTTCTGCCTCTGCTCAGCAGCTTAGCACGTCCAGAGGTGATTAGTATGGCAAGTGAGTCGGGGAAGAGTTTGGCACAAGAGGTTGCAGATCAACAGGGAGGGTGGAAAGAGGATCTTAACCCAGGGGCAGGTGCCTGTTGGTGCAAGTTTTCTTTGCGGAAGGGCTCTATTGTCATGTGATATTTATCTTAGTTACTCAGATGGGAAGACAGCAATTTGCTATCTCTGTGTACAGCTGTGGACAGAGAGATTGATGTGGGGACTTCGACAGAGAGATTGACGTGGGGACTTGGTCGCAGTGTGTACATACTGCCTGTCTTTTGGTTTGTGTCCAAGGCTGCTGGTTTCTGAAAAAAGAACCAGATGCTGCCTCTGACTCAGTCCCTTTCACCTCATGTTATCTTTGGTACGTTTGTTCTAAGATAATCAACCCGTCTCTGACTGCTTGCAACCTGCCAGTTTGTACAAAATTTGTGAAATTTGAGAGTTATTACCAAGAGATTTAACCTTTCTTTTAATTCCTGTACGTGAATCAATGCAAATATATATATATATATATATATATATAGCCCCTGGGTGGTGCAAATGGTTAAATGCTCAGCTGCTAACCCAAAGGCTGGAGGTTTGAGTCTACCCAGAGGTGCCTTGGAAGAAAGGCCTGGTGGTCTCCTTCTGAAAAATCAGCCACCAAAAACCCTTTGGAGCACAGTTCTACTCTGACACGCATGGGGTCACCATGAGTTGGAATTGACTCCACAGTAACTGGTTGAGTTTGGTTTTGTATATATACATTTTATGTTACCTGCCTAATGATACACAAGCTCATAGGGCCTCTATTACTCCAGAGTCCTTTTGGTAACAGGGTAACAGAGTCAATTAAGGCTACCCCCTTGGGGTCCATTCCATCTTAGCCAAGGGGAGTGAGGTTCTACCCCTGAAACTAGTCTTCTTAATTCCTGGCTTGTTGACCCCCCTCTTTGCTCCTTTTCCAGGAGCTTCTCTCTGCCCTCTGGTTAGATTCTGGGCATTTAATTCCCTGCCATGCAAACTCTCTTAGTTGTGTATAACTAAGTCTGTCTATTTTGCATTGACTTACTGTCTCAGTCAATATGGTGTTTGTTGGCTTAACAGTGGAACCTCTTCTGTTTTCTGTCTCTAACTTTCTTCTATCTCTGATAAGAAAATCAGGGAGGTAAGGATAGGCAGAAGTCTAGTATATATAGTAACTAACTTTCTTCATCTCTTCCTTTCCCTTTTACATTTAGCATTTTTATTATAAAAGTAATATATGCTCATCTTGGTAAACAGTTCAGAATTATCAGTCCTGTCTCCTGCTAACAGTATGGTAAATATTCTTCCAGTTATTTTCTAGGCATTTACTAAAAATAAAATAAAATACACACACAAAACATACTTAATATACACAAATAGACTGTTACCAAAGACAGTCTTCTGCAATTTGACTTCTTTTTGTTTAATAGTCATTGTGATCATTTTCTACATCAGTATATTTATATGTCTGTCATTCTTCTTTTCACAACCTAAAGAATAGTTTCATTAGTCAGAACACCTCTAGCTGCAAGTCACAGACACCCAACTCAAACTGCCTCAAGCAAAAAGGAGAATTTACTGGTTTACAAGAGCAGAGAGATAAGAGGTAGACTGGCCTCAGGAAGAAATGGACCCAGGGACCCAATAGTGTCATTAGGACTTCTCTTTTCATTTCTCTGCACTGATGCTCCATTTTGGCCTCTTTCTTTCTTACATCAAAGGAAACTTGTTTATTCAATGCATTAGGGAGGGGAAGGTTACCCCTGTAGACACCTTCAGGCTTATATCATCCCAGATCCACCAACCTACTGGTTGGATAACCCTGAGCTCATTACTCTGCCTCTCTAAACTGTAACTGTGTCCCCTAACCAGACTTCCTGGGGTCACTGTCCTCACTTCCTCCCTGTGGCCAGCCCGGGCACCATGCTGGTGTGGAAGCCAAAGTCCAGCAAGGCGAAGGTCCCTGTAGGTGCAGAAGGTGGCACTCCTCGTGGGAGGGGAACCGACCATATTCTTGAAGGTCATCCAAGGGCAGGGTCTTAGATTCTGTACCATCCCGCCTAAGCCTGGTATTGGGGAGCTGGTTTTTATTGTGGGTGAAAGATGTGGCAGTCAGCCTCCATACAGCCTTGGAAACCCTGTGGGGCAGTTCTGCTCTGTCCTATAGGGCCCTATGAGTCAGAATTGACTCAACTGCAATGGGTTTGGTTGGGTTTTGGTGTAAATCTTTGACCAGGTGTTTCAGTGACCAGCTTAGGAAACCTCAAACCCTGTTTCTGGGACTGAGGCTGTTCTTCCTCCCAGCAATTACCATAATTATGCCTCATTCTTTCAAAAATAAGCTTCAGAAACGTTAACACACTGGTGCCTATTGGTGGATTTTCTTATGATAAAGATTCCGGGGCCCTTCCCCCTGAGACTGCGTCAGTAGATCTAGGGTAGGGCCCAGATCTTGATAATTTAAAAACAACACACCTGATTTTATGATCACCCACGTTTGAGAAGGACAAAGATATAAATCTTCTGGCATAATTCTGTTTGTTTAACTTCACTTTTCCAAAGAACAGCAGCTGGGTGGGTGTTGGCTACCTTTCCCGCTGTATAAATGACCAGCCCTGGCCAGATATACTGAACAGACAGGTGTGTTCATTCCCATCTCTCCTTCTTACCCAAGTCAGATATTTTTGTTCCTAGGTCTAAGGTAGGCGGGTGGCTGGCGCAAACGGCTAAGTGCTTGACTGCTAGCCAAAAATTGAGGGTTCAAACCCACCCAGATCATAGCCTTGAAAATCCAGTGAGCAGTTCTACTCTGCACACATGGGGTCGCCATGAGTTGGAATCAACTCAACAACAACAACAACAACAACAAAGGTCTAAGATGGAATGATCTTCCTAAGTAGGGAGTGATCTTGATTTTATTGGTCCTGAGTCTTACACGATTTGGAGAGATCTGGTTTAAGGAAAAAAAAATCAAAGTATGAATACAAAATTAATTACAGAGCCTAAGAAGGAGCCTATGCAAGCGAGGGATCCTACAAATGTAAACTTCATTAACTTCATGGCAAATCTGCCTCTGTACAGCTTTCTCATTCTGGAATAAGTCAAAAGATTCTGTTGCTCAAATTGTCTTACTGTTGTCAGCTACCGTCGAGCTGGCCCCCACTCATGAAAACTCCATGCACAACAGCTAAACACTGCCTGTCCTGCTCCCTCTTCACAATCGGTTGCAGAATCTGGCTGTTGTGATACATAGGGTTTCATTGGCTACACCTTCCTATACACTAAACCAAACTCGTTGCCATCAAGTGTATTCTGACTCATAGCAACCCTATAGGACAGAGTAGAACTGCCTCATAGGGTTTCCAGGGAGTGGCTGGTAGATTCGAACTGCTGACCTTTTGGGTAGCAGCCAAGCTTTTTAACCACTGCACCACCAGGGCTCCTCCTATGTATTAGGCAAACTGAATTTTAGAAATGAAAAAAAAAAGAAAAAGGAATAGATCATTTTGGCCTAAAAGAGCCTAGAGCTGTGGCACAGGCTTTTTTGTTATTCCCTATATTCCCTGAAACTACAGAAAAAACAGCAGGGTTCCTTCATGACCCGGCCTCCCATAACCTTTCTGACCACGTCTCCTACTACTTTCCTCCTTGCTTGTTCTTCTTCATATACACTGGCCTCCTGGCTCTTCCCCGAACATACCCAGCACATTGTCACCTTAGGGCCTCTGTACTTGAGGTTCCTCTTGTTGAAACGATCTGTCTCCGTTTGCAGAAATGAACACTCACGCTCAGTAAGGTTAGGTGCTTTGACCAAGTGATTAAAACCTGAGAAAACATCTATAGTGTTTTATCGCTGGCCTCCTCCTTGACTTCTCTCTTTCTCTCATATTCCATCCAATCTGTCAGGAAAACCTGTTGTCTCTACCTTCAAAATATGTTCAGAGTTGGACCACTTCTCCTGGTCTCCACCATTACCACTAGGGTGGAGGCTGCCACCACTGTTTGTTGTCTGCATTGCTACACTTACCTCCCACCTGGTCTCTCTGCTTCTCCCCTCACCCCCTATAATCTATCTCAACACAGCAACCAAAGTGGTCCTTTTAAAATATAGGTTAGATCATGGCCCTCCTTTACTGAAAACCCTCAAATAGTTCCCTATTTCCTCCAGAGTGAAAGTCAGTGTCCTCACAAAGGCCTGTAAAGCTGCACAGAGTGTGCTGTCCAAGATTGTAACCACTGGCCACATGTGGCCAATCCAAATTAAGATATAAAATACACACGGGATTTTGAAGACTTAGTTTGAAAAAGAAAATTTAAAATATCTCGTTAATAATTGTATATTGATTAAATATTGAAATAATATTTTTGATATATTGGGTAAATAAAATATTAAAACTAATTTCACCCATTTGTTTGTACATTTTTAATGTGGCTACTAGAAAATTTAAAATTACATATGTGGCTCAAATTTGTTGTTTGTGTTATATCTGTATTAGATAATACTGGTTTATAGCATCTGGCCTCTCCCCAAAACCTTGTCTCCTGATCTTGTCTCCTGCTCACTCCCGTTTTTGCACACTCCAGCCCAGCCATGCTAGTTGTCTTGCTGTTCCTCCAATATACCTCCTGCCTCAGGACCTTTGTACTTGTTGTTTTCTCTCCTGGGAAACTTTTCCTCCAGTTATCTGAATGGTTTGTTCCTTCACTAGACCTAATTCAAACTTCAGCTTCTCAATGAAGCCTTCCCTGACCATCCTACTGAAAATCCAGCTCTTGCTAAATAAATAATTTCTTTTATAAGGATGAGCACAAAACTGGTTCCTATGAGGCAGAGGTTAAAGATGTCCCAAATGTCCAGCTTTCCCAAACTGCTGTACCACTCCATCATCTCTTAACATCAACTACTCCCCTTCCCCTTAGTTGTCTCCTTTCAGTCTCTGGGTTCCATAATTCACTGCAATATCTCACAGAACTCAGGACCATACTTACAATTAAGTGGTTTATTAGGAAAGTAACAGGGTACAACTCTAGATCAGGAATGACTCAGAAGTAACAGGAACAACTCAGGATACAGTTCTTGATCAAGAGAGCTTCTTCTCACCCTCTGCTGCTGGGCCCTGCTCAGGGCCTTGGGCAAGTGTTACAACTCTTAGCGCCGTGGGTTGACAAGTCCCACTGCAGCCATCTTGTGCCAGTTTCCTGGTTCTTGCCATCTCACGCTGCTATCACTCTTGCTACTGCTGTGTCCCCATCTCTCGCTGTTTTTTGTGTTACAGCTCCCTCTCTCTGGCTCATGGATCTAGGAGGTTCTCAGCACAGGGACCCCAGGTCCAAAGGATGCACTTTGCTCCTGTCTCTTCTTCTTGGAGGTAGTGAGGTCCCCCCTTTCTGCCTCTGGAATGGAACATTTTAAGCCTAGTGGGATGTCAAAACTGACCAATCCTAACGTTAGGGTTCCATACACCTTATTTGCATGGTCACACCCCCACAAGAGTGCCATGCACCTTATTTGTATTATTAGCAAGTTGTCCAATACCTTTGATGGGCCACAAGCACCTTATTTGCATAATCCCACCCAATCTTATCCATCACACTGAACTTGCTTACCCCAGTGTTTACCCACTAAGTCCCTTTCCTGTTTTACTTTTTGCCATAGCATTTGTCACCATGTAACATAGTATATATTTTACTTATCTTTTTTATTCTCTAACTCTCCTTCTAGAATCGATGAGGTCAGGGAGCTCATAGTGGGCACTCAATAAATATTTGTTGAATGAAATACTGAATGAAGCTTAACCGCTTAATTTTGTAGATGAAAAAGCTGAGGATGAGTGTCTTGCTCAGGGTTCCACAACTTGTTATGGGCAAAATGAATGCACCCTCAGTAGGATCAAATGTTATTGATCAGGAATTCACTGTGCCACCACCTAGATCCTAGCCCTTTAATTATATTTGTTTTTCTTCACTGGACTCTGACCACATTTTTATGTGTCTTTTAAGCCTTGTACACTAGAGGTAGAATTCTAAAGGGAAGAAAAATCTACTCTGAGAAGTACTTTACCTCAGTCACACCCAAGGATGACCTCCAACATTCTTTCCAGCTCCAAGCCTAAGCCTTTAAGATTTTGTTTTCTTCTATATAGGAATAGTGCATCTGTCTGGACCTAAGACAACTAATGACATTCCACCAAGAAAAAAATTGCTTGAAAGCAAACCATATGTTTGATTATATAGTAAAATATTTAAGTCACAGCCTGAAGGATTTAAACTAGTTCATTTATTAGATTAACATACATTTATTGAGCACTAATACATGTCAGACATTGTTTTGGATGATGGGACTAAATAGAGAGATGTGATACATTTCTCAAGATCCTAACAGTCTAGTGTGTGGGGCGGGGAGGGAAGGTAGACTGGGGAAGATAAACAAATACAGGATGTATTAATTTCCTGTGGCTGCTGTGAAGCCCTGGTGGCACAGTGGTTAAGAATTCAGCTACAAATCAAAGGGTCAGCAGTTTGAATGCACCAGCCACTCCTTGGAAACCCTGTGGGACACTTCTGCTCTGTCCTGTGGGGTCACTATGAGTCAAAATCAACTCAACGGCAAGGGGGAATGGGATGGCTGCTGTAACAAATTACCATAAACTTAGTAGCTTAAAACAACACAAATTTATTCTCTTAGAGTTCTAGTGGTCGGAAGTCTAATCAGTCTCACTGGTCTTAAATCAAGGTGTTGGCAGGGCTGCATTCCTTCTGGAGGCTCTGAGGAGAAAATCTGTTTCCTTGCCTTCTTCAGCTTCTAGTGGCCCCTTTATCTTCAACGCATCACTCCAGTGTCTCCTTCTGTCATCACATCGCCTTATCCTCTCACTCTGACTCCTCTTGCTTCTCTCTTATAAGGACTGTTGTTATTACATCAGGCTCACCCAGACAATCTAGATAATCTCCCCATCTCAAGATTCTTAACTTAATCACACCTGTAAAGCCTCTTTTTCCATATGATGTACTATTCACAAGTTCCAGGGATTAGGACGTGGACATCTTGTTGTTGTTGTTAGTTACCATTGAGTCTTCTCTGACTCGTGGCACCTTATGTATAACAAAATGAAACATTGCCCTGTCCCATGCCATCTTCATGATCATTGGTATGTTAAAAACCCATTGCCATCAAGTCGATTCCGATTCATAGTGACCCTATACGACAGAGTAGATCTGCCCCGTAGGGTTTCCAAGGCTGTAAATCTTTACAGAAGCAGACTGCCATATCTTTCCCCAGTGAAGCAGCTGGTGGGTTCAAATTGCTGACCTTTCAGTTAGCAGCCAAGTGCTTAACCAGTGCACCACCAGGGCTCCTATTGATAAGTTACCCTTTGCCCATTGCCATCAAGTGGATTCTGACTCATAGTGACCCTATAGGACACCCATAGTGTTTCCAAGGAGTGGCTGGTGTATTCAAACTGCTGACTTTTTGGTTAGCAACCTGAGCTCTTAACCACTGCACCACTAGGGCTCCCTGCTCCATATAATTCATGGTTTATCTGCTGTGTAAATAAAGTATGATAAGTTTGGAGGACATTTTTCAGCCTACCACACAGGACAATGTGGAGTAAGTACCAGATGCTGTGTAAGCACAAATGACAGATCTGACAGGCTGTAGGGGAGGAGTGGGCGGCTTTATAGAGTAAGTGACTTTTGAGCTAAGGCTTGCATGGTGGGGATGGGTGGTAAGTGTGGACCAAGTGTAAAGGAAAGTGCAAGGGAAAGGAGGTATAAATGAAGAGGACATTTGCATTAGTTATGTTGCTGCATAACAAACTACCCCAAAATTGAGCAGCTGAAGACAATAAACATTTACCATCTCACGGTTTCTAAAGGGTCAAGAATGCAGAATCTCCTTCACTGAATGATTCTGCTTTAGGGTCTCTCATGAAGTTGCATCCATGTTGTTGACTGGGGCTGCAGTCATCTAAAGGGGCTGACAGTCAGAATCCAAGCTCACTCCTGTAACTGTTGGCAGGAGGCTCAGTTCCTTACCACATGACATCTCTGTAGGGTTGGTCACAAGATGTGGCAGCCACCTTCTCTTAGATCAAGTGATCTGAGAGCCCAAGATAGAAGGCATAGTCATTTATAACCTAATATGAGAAGTGACATACCATCACTTCTGCTATTCTATTGGTCACACAGACCAACCCTGGTACAGTGTGGAAAGAGATTACACAAGGGTACGAACACCAGGTGACAGGGATTACTGGGGCCCATCTCAGAGGCTTGCTACTATTTTGGGGATTATACGCAATTTCCCATTGCTGAAATGTAGGGCAATAATGAAAGAGTAGCAAGGGATGAGCTTGGCATGGGAAGGGATGGCTAGAGCATGATGGGCCTGTACACTTGGCCAAGGAGTTTGGAGGTGATCCTTTCAGTGACAGGAATCTATTGCAGAGGCTTAGTCAGGGGAGCAAGTCCCTGGGAGGTGCAAATAGTTAACTCACTTGGCTGCTAACCAAAATGTTGGAGGTTCAAGTCCACCCAGAGGCACCTTAGAAGAAAGATGTGGTAATCTACTTCAGAAAAAGGAGCCATTGAAAACCCTGTGGAGCACAGTTCTAGTCTGACACATATGAAGTCGCTATGAGTTGGAATTGATTCAGTGGCAACTGGTGGTGGTGATTAGTCAGGGGATTGACATGACCAAATTATTTTTTAGAATGATCACTTTGGTAAGGGTGAGTGGAGGGTGGAGAGATAACAAAGAGATTTGGGAAAAAGAATGTCTAAGAGACTATTGCAATAGAGAGAAAGAAGCCTTGATATAAGGCAATAGTGGTCAACGAGTCATGAGAACAGTGGCTTAAGAATGTACTCAGGAGGTGGAATGGTTAGGGAGGCAGATGAGGGGAGGTATCTCAGGATGACCGCCAGGTTGTTGGTTTGCATGAGGAATAGCTAACATTAAACGAATACAGAAAGAAAGGCAAGGTTGACATGGAAGGTGCAAAGAAAGAGTTGAGATGCCTAAATTTGAATATATTGAGTCTGAACTGCCTATGGGACAGTCAGGTATAAAAGAGAACTAATGGGTAGTTAGAATGGAATAAACCAAATGGTTAAGCGCTCAACTGCTAGGCAAAAGGTTGACAGTTCAAACCTATCCAGAGGCTCCTTAGAAGACAGGCCTGGCAGCCTGCTTCAGAAAGGCTACAGCCTTGAGAATCTTATGAAGCAGTTCTACTCTGCACACATGGGGTCACCATGAATCAGAATTGACTCAACAGCAACTAACAAGACCAGCTACAGCAAGGGCTTTTCAGCAAGGGAGACTCTGCAGTCTGGCCAGAGAAGACCCCTTCTCACTCTGTGTTGGTATTATGTCCGTAGACTAAGCCAAGTGCCATTTTCTAGACACCTTTGTCATATTATCATCATCGTTGAATCTAACATTTGTTGAGTGCTTGCTGTATACCATACTCTGTGTAATCACTTTGCATGCATTTATTTCATTTCATCTTCACACTAACCCTGTGAGGTGTATAATGTTTTTATCCCCATTTTACAGATGAAGAAGAAGGCTTGGCTAGTTTAAATACATTGTTCAAGGTTATATAGGTAGTAAGTGATGGAGATAGGTTTCAAATGTGGATCTTCTGAGTGTAGACCCATACGCTTAATTGAACAGTCACCTACAGTGTGATTTATAGCAGGGTTGGGGTGGGGTGGAGTGATGATTTACAGCCCGAATTGTGAGAGACAGCAGATAAAGCAGGATCAAGGTCAGGAATCCACATATGCAGTGATATGAAGAATGGGTCAGATGCCCTCTTCCTGTTTAATGTATAGAGATCTTGGCATATTGGCCATGCTTTGCAAGCGTTTTCCTGGGTCTCTCTTCCTGTTTCTTTTGCAGTTTCTGAAAAAATGTGAGGAATTGCTTTCATTCACTTAAAAAAAAAATTGTTCATTTTCTTTTCATAAGAAAGTAACAGTGTCTTGTGTTGGCCACATGGCTTTTCAGGGTTAGGATTGATGCAAACGGAGTTTTACCACAGCGGCATTTTTCATTAGAAAGGAGAAAGGGGAGTGGGTGGATGAAGGATGTCAGACAGAGTATGTCTTTCTCTAAGGTAGGTTCCCACAAAAACAGAAAGACTGGTCTGGAAATAGCTATCGGTCATTTCTTTATGTTAAATTAAAAAAAAAAAAAAAAAGGGTCCCCATAGCCAAGGTTATACTGTGGAATTTGAGAGGAAATAAAGAAGATACCAGTCATGCATGCCTTTGTAACTAGCTCCTAGACTAGTCACTGTCTGGGAGGAGATCTCTGCCCCTCAGGCTGACTGCAGAAGAGAGTTTTCAAGCACAGGTCCCAGCGACAGGCAAGAGAACCTTCACAGCTTCTCTGAGGTTGTCTGGAATTTCCCCAAGAAAGCAAAAGATAAGGCTAAATATAGCCTTTCACCTTGAAATGTCATAAAGGTAATAAAAACAGGGCATGGTGGGTGGTGATAGGTTGGTTTGCAATGCTCCCACTTCACGTTTTATGTGAGTTTCCAAGCAACAGAGCTTATTGAAACTAGAGAAGTAGGGAAGTGAGTGATGAGCTCACTGGGCAGAGGTTTGGCTCGTAGGTGCACCAGACAACTTTGGACACAAACACAGCTTGCTCTATCCCTGCCCCCCTTGTATAATCAGCTCCATCTCCCTTACCTGACTCCTCACCCCCTGCCCACTATCCTGCCTCTTCATCTCCACCCCACGACCCTTGGGAAATCCTTAGCACATATTAGCTGTTCAATCACGACTTATTTCTTTGCCTTCACTGGTACATGAACATATGTCATATCTTTACTATCTTGCTTTGTCCAGGAACCAGCCAATGTTAGTAAGAAAATTTATTACATCTTAATTTTCTTTGTTATCTGTTGGCTAGGTAAATAAAACAGCTCAGTTTAGTGGAGTCCTAAGTCCTAGTTAAGTCATTATTCAACTTTGGGGCAGAATTTATGGTTCTGGTTTTGGATTATAAAACAGTAGTAGTTAATTAATGCTATGCCGTATTGAAGGCCTGGTCTTTCTGGCAGCCCATCACTAGGAGGAACGTATTACCAAATATTAAAACAAAATTTTCCAGGAGATTGTATTAGGGATTATTATGCCTTATCTTCCGCCACCTGTCTGTCAGTTTTTGTACTATGGTGACTTACATGTTGCTTTGATACTGGAAGTTATGTCATTGGTATTTCAAACACCAGCAGGGTCACTCATGGTAGACAGGTTTCAGCAGAGCTTCCAGACTAAGACAGACTAGGAAGAAAGGCCTGGTGATATACTTCTAAAAATTAGCCAATGAAAACCCTATGGATCACGGAATATTGTCCATACTTGACTTGCTCACTTTGGGTGTATCATCAGGAGGGACTGATTGCTGGAGAAGGACATCATGTTTGGTAAACTGGAGGGCTAATGAAAGCAAGGAAAATCCTCAATTAGACGGATTGATACAATGGCTGCAACAATGGACTCAAACATACCAATAAGCAAGAAGATGGCACGGGACCGGGAAATATTTTATTCTGTTATACACAAAGTAGCCGTGAGTCAGAGCCAACTTGACAGCAAGTAACAACAACATGTCTTATCTTCACCAGCTAAGTTTTTTTCTCAACTAATTTTAAACACATACTACTTTTTATTTTCAACTTTATTTTACTATTCAATGAAATATATATTAAATGAAAGAAAGAAAATTATAAAATTCCTATAGTCTGGGTTAGCAGTCAATATGGTGCTTAGGTGCTTATCAATATGCATGTTTGTACTAAAGTTATAAAAATGCATAACTTCACATAAATGGGCTAAAGAAAGCAAAGCCAGTACTTAAACTGTTTAACCAGAAACTAGTCCACATCCCAAGGAGGACCACAATAATAAAGTCAAATGCTGAAAATATGAAGATTTATATGACATGTTAGCAAATTATTGCCGGAAATTATGTTACTAAACCAGCTATGGGAAATCAGCTCAGGACAAGAAAGAACTATGTCAGTGGACAAACTCAGCCTTCAGTTGGAAACTCTTCTACTTGCCCCTATCACGGGAACCTTTCAGACTCGGAGTGTCAACACCTTTTGGATTTTAGGATTAGAATATTAGCAAATATTGGAAGAGCTGAGGAAAGGGCAGTATGGGTTTATCTTATACCTTTTTTTAAAGCTGAGCAAGACCTTAGTAACAATTTTTTGTTTACACACTTTGTTCACGTTTTGTGTAATTTATCATCTTACTATTATAAACTTTTCACCTCCCATCTGTCACTTTGTCATACCGTGGTGGCTTGCTTGTTGCTGTGATGCTGGAAGCTATACTACTGGTGTTCCAAATACCAGCAACAGGTCTCAGCAGAGCTTCCAGATTAAGACAGATTAGGAAGAAAGGCCTAGCTAGCAATCTACTTCCAAAAATAAGCCAATGGGAGACTCCGGCAAGATGGCGGTCTAGGCAGAAGCACCACGCCGTCCCTCCACAACAAAGATCCAAAAAACTAAGCCAAACAGAGAATCAACAATC
>NW_004443939.1:34675411-34705309 GCF_000243295.1 Trichechus manatus latirostris | reverse complement strand
AAAAAAAACAAAAATAAGCCAATGAAAACCCTATGGATCACAACAGAATATTGTTTGATATTGTACTGGAAGATGAGCCCCCTAGGTTGAAGGCACTCAAAATACACAATAGCCACAACAATGGACTCAAACATACCCGAGAACCATGAAGATGCCGCAGGAGTTGGAGTCGACTTAGTGGCCTGTAAGAACATTATAAACTTTGCCTACTGAAGATATCGTTTTATGATATTTGTGAATCGGGCAGGTTTTCAGGGATCTGTGATGTGTTTAGTTCCCCCCCCTTCTCAGGGACACCTCTATCGCAGGGAAAGGAAGCACCCCAAGTGCACACATGGGAGAAATACTCAAGTGGTGTTCTGTGCTTCTGAGATCCAAATGGAACCAACAATGGAAGCCCCAGGACCTCACTCTGACTTTAGTTGCTCTAATTTAACTCATGTTCTCCTTCCAATTTGTCATCTTGTTAGTTTTTCCAATTTAGCAACTCTGTTGCAATTTCTGTTCCAATTGATGAGCTTCCTTTATCTTCCTTCTTTCATATCCTGTTTGGTCTCCTATTCTTTGATCTTAGCAACTTACCTCTCCTGGTCATCCCAGTAGTCCCCTACCCTGGCAAATTCCAGCCCCAGACTGAGGCTCAAATCTGCCAACACTGGAAGGCAAGCATTTTTAAGAGAGGCTTGCTTAATTATATTTCATAGTTTCTTACTGCCAATTACATATTTTGGACTATTTTGGTAGTAAGCAAGTAAAGTCTACGTGAGTTAGCATAATGAAGAGTAATTTGTTAGAAGAAGGCTGGTGTTATGGATTGAATTGTGTCCCCCGAAAAGATACGTTGAAGTCCTAATCTTTATATCTGTGAATGTGACCGTTTGGAAATAAGTTCTTTGAAGAAGTTATCAATTAGGTTAGCATGAGTTCATATTAAAGTAGGGTGAGTCCTAATCTTATATGACTAGTGTCCTTATAGAAGAGAAAATATACAGAGGCAGGGAGACAGAGGAAGGACACCATGTGACCTTGCATCTGTAAGCCAAGGAATACCTGAAGCTACCAGAAGCTAGGAGAGAGGCATGGAACAGTTTATCTCTCAGAGACCGCAGAAGGAATCAGCATAGCTGATACCCTGATTTGGGCTACTAGCCTCCAGAACTGTTAGGCAATAAATTTCCATTCTTAGAAGTTACTCAATTTGTAGTATTTTGTTATGTCAGCTGCAGGAAACTAGTATAGCTGGGTGTATTGTAAAATATAAAGAACTGGACAACCAAATTTCAAGAAGGGCAGAAACCGGGGACTGAGATGTTGGAGGAACTCTGTTCTCTGTATCTGCTTTTCTCTGTGTATCTATTTCTCTCTGTCTCTGTGTCTCTCACTCTCCACTACGCTTCTCTGTTTTCAAGTCCCCATTTTAGAAAATTGATATAAGCGCTTCTGGGTGTGGCATGTTCTAAGGTCAGACACTGTAGAGAAGTCCTAGAGAAAAAGCATCTTTTCCAAATTCTGGGAGAAGGTTCCCTTTGGCCCAGCTTGACTTGTTTCCGCCCTTGACTAATGAGCTAGGGAAATAGGATCTGGGGAGGACCCAGACCTGTCAACACTGTCCAGGGGATTGTGTCATGTCTAATAGGCTGCTATAACTGGGGCATGTGGAAGGAACGAGGAAGGGGTAAGTCCTAACACAGGGATGCTGGGCATTCAATGCAGTAGAGGTCATCATCTCAAATGCCTGCTAGGTGAGTAGGTGGTAGAATTGAGTCAGGTGAGCTGGGTATAGGACAAGCAGGAGTGGTAGATATTCTGACAAACTGGAGAACATGGGTTGAATCTTAAGATAAAGCTGACATTAAGCTCTAGCTAATTGTTACAACGAGAGACTGCAGGTTCAGTATTTCTACATATTACTATTTCTTTCTTTCTTTCTTTTTTTTTTTTTAAGAGAAAATAGAATCCAATTTTGTTAACGGTCTTTCCCAAATGTTAAATACTGGCTGCCCACTAAACATTTAAAAAATGCTGTGGAGGCCAAAACAAATCACATCAGCTAGGTGGCTCTGCCCCAGAGCTACCAGTTTGCCACCTCTGCCTTAGACAAGTATGGATAGCGCTGAGGGGTGTTTTCCAGAAAACAAAGCTTGGTGGGAAGGCCCAAATGATTGGCATTTCCACTGAGGGCCTTCATCGTTGAACATATAGTGCTTTCTAAAGTCCCATTTTCTTCCTTTTTATTATTAAAATCAAAATCTGTGTGACTAACTTGTGCTTACCAATTAAAGCCAATTATATATTTGGCTTTAGTTAAGGGACAATCTCACCTCGTGGCAGGGGGCAGAGAAAATTTCCCATCTGCTGAATGAGAGATATTAAGACCTTTTCACTGCTTTTTTTTTTTTTTTTTTTTCTTACTTTATTAAATCTTATTAGTACTGTATTCTTTAAAGGATAAACACACAGACAACTAGGCTTTGGTGCAGAAATCTTATTTTTATAAGAGAGTTTTAAGACGTCACTAAGATAATTCAGGCACTATCTTCACTAATGCGCTTTCTCTTTATTCTAGGACTCCAGGTAATATTCAGCCCCTATAGTTACCACAAATGCAGTGAATTGCCTTTTAAATCCTTCTAACAATGCACCAACAAAGGAAACATTGTTTGCAAAGTCACCCATGTATCTCCAAGCTTCATTATTGCCTCATGAGTCCCTTATCCATGTATAGTCAGCTTCTCCGGGATAGCTTCTAATGGTATGCCTTCTATCTTCTACTATTTATAATCTGGAAGTTCCATTATCCTATGACCACACCTACATCCATGTCCAGTAGCCATGTCTCGAGACATTCAAAATTCAACCCTCCAGCTGGAGCCCAACTGGAAACAGCTTTTTTTTTTTTTCCTACCAAAGAATATTCCTTTGTAAAACATCTGTTGACTCACTGTTTATAGGAGGAAAAAATTGCACATTGATATGAAAGTATATTAACTAGATAACTCAAGGATATGACAACTGACTTGCACATTGATCTCTTCCAGTTCTACTGGGAAAGGTGCTTCAGCTGGACTCAGCGGAAGCATTCTGGACTGGACGGTCCTGAGATTGATTTCTGCCCTGCCGTTACCTTGCTGTGTGACCTTCCAAGTCTGAGCTCAGGTTCTTTCCCCGTAAAATAGACTTAATGATACCTCGCTGGTGGGGCTTTTGAAAGAAGTACATAAGATTTTTTTAAAAAGTGGAAGTGGTTTTTGAATGTGATGTTTTATGCAGCTCTCTCATTTTTCCAGTCCCCCTAGGCCTGGAGTTCCAATTGTAGGAGTGAGTGGCACTTACAATGTTGTTTGCTCTGAGCTTCCTCCACTGTTGTAACTGAAACTCCAAGGACCCTGGACCTTGCCCTTTGAAGGCCAATGACATTTTTTTCTGTTGTTATCATTACTGTCCTTGACATTCTCCACTTGGCAGCTTGAATGTCTCCTCCTGGTTTCTTTGGAGGCGGTAGAACCCCTTTCCCCTCCCTGCCAAAGGCACTGCTGTGGTTAGCCAGTGCAGCCTCTGCCCTTTGCTACAGACACCACAGCAAGCTCAGTATTTGCTCCTGGATCTCCTGTCCTCACCAGCTCAGGGATAAGACTGGCCTTCTCCCAATCAATTGAGCACAGCTCCTCAGGCCACATTTCTGAAATTGAAGTACAGGCTCTTCTAAAGGATGAAATCATTCTCAGAGATGCTGAGAATAAATCTGAGGACCTCCAAGAATATTTAGATTCCAGTTTGGGGAACAGTGTCTTAGGCTATCCAATGATGGGAAACGTGAGGGTATGTGATGGACAAAGGCCTGGTCTTTATACACCCCAGCCTGTCTCCATCTGGCTGTGTCACCTTGGGCACGTTTATGAGCATCTTGGACTTCAAGGTCCTGTTATGTGAAATTAGGATAACAATACCCATCACATCAAGTTGGTGTAAGGGTTAAATGAAATGTTAAAGAGAAAGTGCCTGGTATTCAAGAGGAGCATAATAAAAGTCAGTTCTTTGACAGCTAAGAGGTGGAGAAAAGTACAAGGGACAGGACCATGAATTGTTTGCCGGATATGAGTGAGACATGCAGCCTGCACATTATTTATCTCAAAGGAACAAGTGACCAGGAGGGGCTCAAGCATTGGGCATTCTCATGCCACCCAGCGAGTTTTCTGGGTGGTTTCTTGAGATGTGGACAGGGTGGGTCACCTAAACCCTGTGTCACACAGCCCAGCCCTCAGTCCCTTTTCACTACTTCTTCTGGGAGACTTAGGAGCCCTTGTGCAAATATAACTCCTGGGGGCCTGTCTGATAGTTGCCCCAGAATGGGTAGCAAAATTGGGCTCCTCACTGTTCCCTTTCTATGCAAATGGCCATAGCTATTCACGGCTGAGTCTGTGGGGAAAATTGTAGAACTGTGCAGATTAGGGCTATGGCAAATTTACAGTTTCCAAAATCAGTTAGCCCTTAATCTTTTTGTCAATGCCCAGCTCTCTCTCCCTTTTCTCTTAGCTGCTCTTCCTCAAAAAATACATATGCTTAAGTCCCTTTAATCCCCAAACAAGAACAAAACAAAAACATTCCTTAAATATGGCATTCCTTTCTAGCACTCTGGTCTACTGTTATGGATTGAATTTTGTTCCTCCCCTCCCACCCCAAACAAAATAAATGTTGTAAATCCTAACTTCTGTGCCTGTGATTATAACCCCACTTGGGAATGGATTGTCTTTGTTATGTTAATGAGACAGAATTACTGTAGGGTGTGTCTTGAGTCAATCTTTTTTG
Source organism: Trichechus manatus latirostris (assembly GCF_000243295.1). Lineage (NCBI taxonomy): Eukaryota > Metazoa > Chordata > Mammalia > Sirenia > Trichechidae > Trichechus > Trichechus manatus. Next base: position 34,700,503 of record NW_004443939.1, on the reverse strand, counting down.
AGATATAAAAGAGATTAAACAAGCTGGGAAACAGAGATGGGGAAAGAGAGATGCCAAGCCACGTGAAGATTGCCCGGGAGCAGAAACTCAGAAGAGACAAAAACCTTCCTCCAGAGCTGACAGAGAGAGAAAGACTTCCCTTTGACCTGGTGCCTTGAATTTGGACTTCTAGCTTGCTAAACTGTGAGAAAGTAAATTTCTGTTTATGAAAGCCACCCTTTTGTGGTATTTCTGTTATATCAGTGCTAGATAATTAAGACACCTACTTTCCCATCTCTTTTCCCATATCTTTTTTCAAAAGTATATTCTTAACCCACTGCAACCTGGCTTCTCTCCCAATTATTTCATTGTTGTCATAGTCACTCCTGACTTTACTGACATGAAACCCCATAGCATTCTCTGTCAACCACTCATATTGTTGTCTGCACAGTCAGTTGACCCCCTTCCTCCTGGGAGGTAGGATGTCCCTCAAAGTCTCCAGATTTCTCTCTCTGGATCTTAACTCATGGCTCATCCTTTTGTCTAAAATTTCTGCTTAGAATTCTGGCCTTCCATTAACAGATCATTTGGAATTCTTTTTTTTTTTTTACATTGGCCACAGCACAACATTCTCTGCTTGACCTTGGCAACTTGTCCCAGATGGCAGAGTAGATTAGGTTCTGTCACCTAGCGTGTCCAGGGCCCACGCTGATGTCACGTTCTGACCTTCAGAGTGAAGCAAGTGGAGAATGGCTGTTGTGGCTCAGCCCTCCCCTGAGACTGTGCTCTTAGGTCAGCAAGTGTAAGAGGCCGGTCTCTGAGGTTAGCTCTTTCCATACTCAACTGCAATACTCTGCAACATTCACGATTAGGACAGAACTGGATTTCATTTTATCTGGGCTAGTGTATCATTAGGAGTCGTTGGGTGGCACAGATGGTTATGTGTTCGACTGCTAGCTGAAAGGTTGGCAGTTTGAACTCACCCACAGGCACCTTGGAAGACAGGTCTGGTGACCTGCTTCATAAGGTGACAGCCTTGAAAACCCTATGGAGCAGTTGTACTCTGCACACACGGGTCGCCATAAGTTGGAATGGACTCGATTGCATGGACAACAACAGCAACAGTGTATCATTACCAAAGGCAATTTGAAGAATGCGATTGTGAAAGGAGTTGGTTTATCATACTGATCCGGGAGCCCCTCTGGGGAATTAATCCTGACTGGTTCTGATGAGCTGACAAGTAGCAAATGATTCCAGGCATCCAAACTTAAAATTATGTCACTGCCCATATAACAAGTGAATAATAAACAAGTACATAAATAACTTGAATTAATTTATAGAGACCTAAGAAAGTAATGCCCTCTGTTCTTCTTGCTAGCTTTGGAAAACAGAGCCTTCCAGTGGCTACTTTCATTTCATTTATCCATTCAGCAAATATTTAGTAAGCACCTACAGCCTACAAGGAGTTTATTATCTACACAGGGGCAAAAATCATGGAGATAAATAGCTTTAATATAATGTGCCATTAAATTTCAAATAGAGTTTTTTCTCTTAAAAGGCCACAAGGGGTTAAAAGTAAGAGTTAGGTCAACAAGTATGAAGTGCTCGTTTAATCTAGTAAAATGCCAGGTAATTTTATGCAGTGATGGCCAAACCTGGCTGCACATCAAACCGCATAGTGGGTGGATCCTGAGAAATGGAATTTCTAACAATGTCCCTGGGTGATTCTGATGTGACCCTAGGTTTGGACATCATTGAGACAGTTCACCCTTCACTTTCAGAACTGGACATGACCTCTGAGTGTCATTGACAGTGTAAATTGCACCTTCCTTCTTGAAAACGGATCATCTCTTGATTTTATAACTCTGCTCCCTTCTGGTTCTCTCCTCTCTCTGGTTTTTCTCAGTATCTTTCCTTTCCTACTCTTTCCACCAACCATGCACAGTACTAGTTTTTTCTTGCTGCTCTAACAAATGACTTCAAACTTAGTATGGTGCTTCAAATTTGTTATAGTTCTAGAGACAAAAGTTCAAACTTCATCTCACTAGATTAAAATCAAGGCATTGGCAGGGCTGCCCTCCTTTCTGGAGATTCTAGGGGAGCATCTCTTTTCTTGCCTTTTCCAACTTCTAGAAGCTGCCTACATTCCATGGCTTGTGGCCCCCTTCCATCTTCAGAGCCAGCAATGGCTGGTCGAGTCCTTCTGGTATTGTATCATTCTGACCATATTTCCATCATTATATCTCTTTCTCTGATTCCCTCTTCCACTTTTAAGGACCCTTGTGATTATATTGGGTCCACCTGGGTAATCCAGGAAAATCTATTTTAAGGTCAACAGATGAGCAACTTTAATTCCACCTGCAACCTCAGTTCCCCTTTTGCCATGTAACATGTGATTTAAAATTCACGGGTTCTAGACATTATGAGGTGGACATCTTTGGGGAGCCATTATTCTGCTACTGCAGGCCCCTTTATTGTTGCTGTTCTGTAGCACTTTCTTTGAAAATTTCGGCCTTCAGTGGCCAAATAGGCAGTGTAAATGGATGAAGCTGGATAGGGAGACAAAAGTGGTGAACTGGGTGCCCCTTTAAAAGGGACAGGTAATGATTAGTCCTGGCCAGTTGTTGGCTGTGTGAGATTGTGGGCCCAGTGTTGCCACATTAGATATTTCAAGAAAAGCCAGAACTTTAGATTTTCTTCTTTTAAATGTTGCCAGCAGTTTAAACATTTTAAAGCACTACACAATCCAAACCAAACACATCTACAGCCTGTTTTTGTCCTTGGACTTCATTTATAATCCCTGTTCTGTATATTTCCCCTGGATGAGGATCTCATTATACCCAAGGATTCAACTACAACCTATGCGATGACTCTCAGACCTATAGATAGGTCTATCCAGACCTCTCTGACAAGCTGAGAACAACATCTCCAACTACATGCCAGACAGACACTCCGACTCATTATCCTCCTGCACAGATCTGCTTCCCAAGCCTGAAACCCGGGAGTCCCTTGCTTTCTAATCCAATGGTCACCAAGTCCTGCAGTCTGTTCCCTCCTCTGCACCACCATTGCCCTATTTAGGGCCTTAATTGCCTTTTTCCTGGATTATTACAGCACTCTCTTACCTCATGTCTTAGCATCTTTTTTTTTTTTTTTTTGATTCCAGTCTAATTTTTAAAATGCAGCTTACATCAGATCATGTCTCTCTTCTACTTAGCATTCTTCAATTGTTCAGAGTTCAAAGTCTTTAATATAGCATTGCATGATTCTCAGAATATGACCCCACACTACCTCTCCAGCCTGTTTCTTACCACTTTTCTGGTTGTCATCTGACATGCCAGTATGACAGAATAGTAATTGCAGAGCCCTGGTGGCGCAGTGGTTGAGAGTTTGGCTGCTAACCAAAAAGTCAGCAGTTCGAATCCACCAGCTGCTCCTTGGAAACCCTATGGGGCAGTTCTACTCTATCCTATAGGGTCACTGTCAGTCGGCATCAACTCAATGGCAATGGATGGGATACATAATGTTTTTTAACACTTGCTGTTCCGTCTGGCTGGAATGCCCTTCCCCATTGACCTACCTGAAGACCTAACAACCAAAACCCCAAACATAACCAGTTGCTGTTGAGTCGATTCCGACTCATGGCCGCTCCATGTGCTACAGACTAGAACTGAGCTCTGTAGGGATTTCAAGGCTATGACCTTTTGGAAGCCGATCACCCTTCTTCTGGGGTGCCTCTGTGTGGGTTGGGTGGGTTCAAACTGCCAGCCTTTATGTTAATAGTTGAGCCACCCAGGAACTCCTGGGAGCTACTTAACAAAAGTAGGTTACACCGAAGCTCAAGTTTTACTTTGTGAAATCCCCCTCATCCCTTCCACAACTCTTCCTCTGGGCTACCAGAGTACTTTGCTTATGCATTTTTATTGCACCTTTCTCGCTTGAATGTAATTATTTCTTCTCATCTATGTCTCCCGTCTTTATTCCTTAACATGCTTGCATCACAAGTACATAGCACAGGGCTCTCACAACAGACACACCTAATAATATTTCTGAATGAATAAAGCGGTCTTGCTAGACAGATGGCATCTGTCCTATTTATCATCAAAATTACCCCAAGGAGTTGTACTTCTTTGATGGGTTTCTTGTTCCTCTCCCCAAATAAGTTGCTATCTTCCGCCAGCTGCAGAAGCTTTTTGAATGATTTAAAATGCAGGATTCAAAATTGGCTGCCAAGAAATGCCACTTCATTTCCTTTCTAGAATAATGTGATTTTCCCTGTGACCCAGACAAAATAGCAACCCTTGACTAAAATTTCATGAAAAGAGAGTTTATTTTAGGGGAAAAAAAGGGTTAACAGGAGTGGAAGTTAGCTTTGCTTGTTTCCAGGGTCTTCTCTTGTTGTTTTGTAGGTGTCCTGTCTGGTCCCAAGCCTCCTGCTTGAGTGCCTAGAGGAAGGCCACTCTAGGTCAGGCTTTAATCCCATGATGACGTGTCCTTAGAAAGTGCCAGCACCCTGTAAACCTTGCAGGCTCCTGCAATATAGTCATAGATCCAGGCAATGACCACAATTTACAATCCATTTCTCTCTCAGACAGAGAGCAGATTAGTCATCTTTCTAAAAATGGAAGGAACAGGCACAAAGGGGCACTTGTCTCCAGGGGCATTTGCCCAGCCAGTAAAGCCTGCAGACCAGTCAGGAGAGTGGGGCTGACTATTAGCCTCAAAGACAATCCCATGCTCACTCATAATCAGCCTAACTGTAGGGCAGATAGATAAATAAACAAACAAAAAAACCCCGAACCAGTTGCCAACAAGTTGATTCCAACTTATGGGAACCCCATGTGTGTCAGAGTAGAGCTGTGCTCCATAGGGTTTTCAATGGCTGATTTTTTGGCAGTAGATCGCCCGGCCTTTCTTCCAAGGCACTTCTGGTGGACTGGAACCTCCAACCTTTTCAGTGAGTAGCCAAGCATTACCCAAGTACTCCCTCCTGATCCTAGTACCCATTGCTGTTGGGCTGATTCCAGCTCATAGCGATCCTATAGAACAGAGTAGAACTGCACTGTAGGGTTTCCAAGGAGCGGCTAGTGGATTTGAACTGCTGACCTTTTGGTTAGCTGCCTGCGCTCTTAACCACTGTGCCACCAGGGCTGACACTAGTAGGCAATCTAATTCCCATGAGTGTCACTCCTGCTTCCACTATGGTTTTCAGCTTCATTTCTAGCCTCTGGGATTTTCCTTTATTTTCTTTTGAGATCATCTGAGCTTTCGAGCTGTTGTCCTATTTTGCTCAGCATTTCTACAGGTTTATTGATTGATTGAGAGAGGCATTTCCACATGGGCTCACAGTTCAGAAGTGTCATCTCGAAGATTTAAAATGCATGTTTGGTTAAGATTTTCCCAGGAAGCTCATGATAATCTTTGTTGTCTCACTGTTACTTAGGGAATATTTAAGACATACAAAATTGTATAAAATTTATGATGAACACCCATATGTCTACCATCCAGGCTAAGAAGGGAAGCACTGATAACACAATAGAAGCCTCTGTGTGCCCTTCTGCAGTTTCACCTCCGTTCTTTGTTTCTTCCCCACCCCCAGAGGAAACCATTTTCTGAATTTAGTGTTTATTATTGCCGTGCCCTTCCTTTACTTTTGCTAATAATGATATTAGCCAGCTGAGCACTTACAATATTCCAGGCCCCCTTCTAAATCCTCATTTAAGAAGGTGATCAATCTCATAAAATCTTTTATGGGATGGGTAATATTATTATTATTACCTCCATTTTACTGATGAGGAAACTACAGCATAGATGGGTTGAGTAACTCATCCAAAGACACACAGTTGATGTGTGTGTAACTTGAACCCAGGTAGTCTGGCTTCAGAATCTTTGCTATTAACTAGTGTGCTTCTACATATATATGTATTCTTACATATTACATTATGCAATATATAGTCTTATTTTGTATGACATTAAACTTTGTGTACTGTATCATATTTATATATTTTTCTACGGTTTCCTTTTTTACCCCCACTCAACATGCTTCTGAGGTTCATCCATGTTGATGTTTTTTTCTCTCTTGCATAGAATTCTCTTGTGATAATTTATCTCTATTTTAAAATTCATTCTCCTTTTGATGGATACTTAGATTATTTCCAGATTTTTTGCTATTACAAATAATTTTGCAGTGCACATTTTTTGTACATGTCTCCTAATGGACAAATGAGAGGTTCTCTAGGTTATATTCCTAAGAGTGAGACTGCTGGTCACCGGGCATCTGCATTGGAAATTTTACTGGAGTTTGTCAGGTTTGTCTTCCAAAATGGTTGACCAATATACATTTCCAACGGCAGTATGTGAGAGTTTCAGTTGCTCCACATCTTTATCACAATTATATTGTTAGGCTGTTCAGTTTTTGCTCAACTGAAGTGTATGCAATACAGTCTTACTGTGGTTTTAACCATTATATTCATAACCCAGTTGTGCATGCCTGTTCCAGGTATTTATTGCTGCATAATAAACACCTCCAAAATTTAGCCTCTTAAAGCAACCAGTTTATCAGTTGTCACGGATGAGGAATTCAAACAGAGAAGAGCAGAAATGGCTTGTCTCTGCCCCAAGATGTCTGGGGCCTCAGCAGTTGAGGGGTGACTCAATGGTTGGGAGCTGGAATTACCTGGAGGCATCCTGACACGCATGACTGGTTGATGCTGGCTGTCTGCTGGTACCTCAGCTAAAAATACTGATGCAGATACCTACTTGTGGCCTCTGTGCATGGCCTCGGCTCCCTCACAGCGTGGCAACTTCAGGATGAGTTTCTTACTTGGTGACTTGAGGCTCCAAAATAAAGTGTTTCAGGAAACAAGGTGGAAACTGCATTGCCTTTTTTGATCTAGCCTTAGAAGTCACCCACCATTATTTCCACTACCCTACATTGGTTAGAAGCAAGTCACTAAGATAAGCACAGATTCAAAAGGAGGGGACATAGACCTGCTTCTCAATGGAGGAAAGTCAGAGAATTTGTGGACTTGTTAAAACTGCCCTAATGCTCCACAAGTGGTGTTTGGTCATTTTTTTTTCTAAATAACATTCAGTTAACAGGGTGTAGTTTGTTCTGAAAAACATTTTTACATTAATTACATGTTCTTGCTCTTTGTTAGATTTCATATTTTATTGTTAAAAATGTATTATGTCTCCAAATGGTTTATTGAAGTATAAAAGTACTGACGAAAATAACAAAATGAATACCTAACCTGATAAAAATTTTAAAATCCTAAATAGTGAAATGAATTCCATCGAGAATATTAATTGTGAACCTATGTATTAGAACAAATGAATCTGTGAGTTTGATGATTTTCAACAAGCAGAAGACAAAATAAAAGTGGGAAGAGGAAAAAACAATAAATCTCTGAAAGCAAGATTTTGTAGGATTGGTTGATTATTTGCTCCTAGTTCATGATGTTTATTATTATCATTTCTCAGTAACTGTGGTACCAGTGAAGGTGTTTTTATTTTATTTTACTGTACTTTACATGAAGGTTTACAGAGAACTTAGTTTCTCATTAAACAATACACATATTGTTTTGCGACATTGGTTGCCAATCCCACAACATGCCAACACTCTCCACTTCTCAACCTTGGGTTCCCAGTTACCAGCTTTTCTGTCCCCTCCTGCCTTCTCATCCTTGCCCTTGGGCCGGTGTGCCCATTTAGTCTTGGTTTGTTTTGTGAGCTTGTCTAATCTTTGGTTAAATAATGGCCTCAGGAGTGACTTCAGTACTGAGTTAAAAGGGTGTCCGGGGCCATACTCTTAGGGTTTCTCCAGTCTCTGTCAGACCAGTAAGTCTGATCTTTTTTTCTTTGTTAGAATTTTGTTCTACATTTTTCTCCAGCTCTGTTTGGGACCGTCTATTGTGATCCCTGTCAGAGCATTCAGTGGTGGTAGCTGGGCACCTTCTACTTGTGTTGGACTCAGTCTGCTGGAGGCTGTGGTAGTTGTGGTCCATTAGTCCTTTGTACTAATCTTTCCCTTGTGTCTTTGGTTTTCTTCATTCTCCCTTGCTCAAGATGTTGTGGGACCAGTGGATTATCTTAGATGGCTGCTCACAAGCTTTTAAGACCTCAGATGCTACTCATCAAAGTGCAATGTACAACATTTTCTTTATAAATTATGCTATGTCAGTCAAGCTATATGTCCCCTGAGACCATGGTTCCCAGCCCTCCGCCCAGTAATTTAGGCCCTCAGAGAGTTTGGATGTGTCTATGAGGTTTCCATGACCTTGCCTTGGTCAAACTGTACTGACTTCCCCAGTATTGTGTACTGTCTTACCCTTCACCAAAGTTACCACTTATCTATTGTCTAGTTAGTGTTTTTTCCCTCCCACCTAGTAACCATCAAAGATTGTTTCTTTCTTTGTGTAAACCTTTTCATGAGTTTTTGTAATAATGGTCTTATACAGTATTTGTCCTTTTGTGATTGACTTATTTCACTCAGCATAATGCCCTTCAGGTTCATCCATGTTTTGAGTTGTTTCACGGATTCATCGTTGTTCTTTATTGTTGCATAAGTATTCCATTGTGTGTACGTAGCATAGTTGGTTTATCAGTTCATCTGTTGATGGGCACCTAGGTTGTTTCCATCTTTTTGCTATTGTGAATAATGCTGCAGTGAACATGAATGTGCATATGTCTATTCATGTGACGGCTCATTTCTCTAGGATATATTCCTAGGAGTGGGATTGCTGGAACGTATGGTATTTCTATTTCTAGTTTTTTAAGGAAGCACCATATTGTTTTCAAAAATGTTTGTACCATTTTACAATCTCACCAGCAGGGCGTAAGAGTTCCAAGCTCCCTGCAGCCTCTTCATCATTTGTTATTTTCTGGTTTTTTTGATTTGTGCTAGTAATGTCTGGGTGAGATGGTATCTCATTGTAGCTTTGATTTGCATTTCTCTAATGGCTAGTGATCTCGAGAATTTCCTCATGTGTCTATTAGCTGTCTGATGTCTTCTTTGGTGAAGTGTCCGTTCATATCCTTTGCCCATTTTTAAATTGGATTGTCTTTTTGTTGTAGAGGTATTGGATTTTCCTATAGGTTTTAGAGATTAGACATTTGTTGAATTTGTCATAGCCAAATTTTTTTTCCCAGTCTGTAGGTTCTCTTTTTACTCTTTTGAAGAAGTCTTTTGATGAACGTGTTTAATTTTTAGAAGATCTTAGTTGTCTAGCTTATCTTCAGGTGTTTGTGTATTGTTAGTTATGGTTTGTAGCCTATTTATGCCATTTATTAGGGCCTCTATCATTGAACCTACTTTTTCTTCTATGATCTTTATAATTTTTGGTTTTATATTTAGGTCATTAATACATTTTGAATTATTTTTTGTGTATGGTGTGAGGTATGGATCCTGTTTCTTTTTTTTACAGATGGCTATCCAGTTTTGCCAGCATCATTTGTTAAAAAGACTGTCTTTTCCCCAATTAATAAACTTTGGGCCTTTGTTGAAGATCAGGTGACTGTAGATGGATGAATTTACATCTGGGTTCTTGATTCTGTTCCATTGGTCAGTGAGTCTTTTATTGTACTAGTACCAGGCTGTTTTGACTACTGTAGCTGCATAGTAGGTTCTGAGGTGAGATAGTGTGAGTCCTCTTACTTTATTCTTTTTCTTCAATAGTGCTGTACTCCTCCGGGGCCTCTTTCCTTTCCATATAAAGTTAATGATTAGTTTTTCCATCTCATTAAAGAATGCTGTTGGTATTTGAATTGGGATTGCATTGTATTTGTAGATTGCTTTGGGTAGAATTGACATTTTCACTGTATTGAGTCTACCTATCCATGAGCATAGTATGTTTTTCTATTTATGTAGGTCTCATTTGGTTTCTTGCAGTAGTGTTTTATAGTTTTCTTTGTATATGTCTTTTACGTCCCTGATTAGATTTATTCCTAGGTATTTTATTTTTTTAGGGGCTATTGTAAATGGTATTGCTTTCCTGATTTCCTTTTCATAGTTCTCTTTATTGGTGTATAGGACAACTGATTTTTGTATGTTTATCTTGTATCCTGCTACTCTGCTGAATCTTTCTGTTAGTTCCAGTAGTTTTCTTGTGAAGTCCTTTGGGTTCTCTATGCATAGTATCATATCATCTGCAAATAGGGATAATTTTACATCTTCCTTACCAATTTAGATGCCTTTATTTCTTTCTTTTTTTTTTTTTTTTTTTTTTTTTTTTTTTTTTGCTTTATTGCTCTAGCTAGGACTTCCAGCACAATGTTAAATAGGAGTGGTGATAAAGGGCATCCTTGTTTTGTTTCTGTTCTCAGGGGGAATATTTTCAGCCTCTCTCCATTAAGAATGATCATGGCTGTTGGTTTTGTATAGAAGCCCTTTTTTATGTTGAGGAATTTCCCTTCTGTACCTATTTTATTGACAATTTTTATCAGGAATGAGTGTTGGACTTTATTGAATGCCTTTTCTGCGTTGATTAAAATGATTGTGTGATTCTTTTGTTTTATTTGTGTGGTGGATTACATTGATTAATTTTCTAATGTTGAACCATCCTTGCATACCTCGTATGAATCCCACTTGGTCATGGTGTATTTTTTTTTTTTTAATATGGTACTGAATTCTATTGGCTAAAATTTTGTTGAGAATTTTTGCATCTATATTGATGAAAGATATTGGTTTGTAATTTTCTTTTTTTGTGGTGGCTTTGCCTGGTTTTGGAATCAGGGTTATGCTGGGTTCATAGAATGAATTTGGAAGTGTCCTTTCCTTATCTATGTTCTGAATCAGTTTGAGTAGTACTGGTGCAAGCTTTTCTCTGAGTGTTTGGTAGAATTCTCCAGTGAAGCCATCTGGGCCAGGACTTTTTTTTTGTTGGAAATTTTTTTTATTACCTTTTCAGTCTCTTCTCTTGCTATGGGTCTGTTCAGATTTTCAACCTCAGTTTTGTGTTAGTTTAGGTAGGTAATGTGTTTCTAGATATTTGTCCATTTCTTCTAGGTTTTCAAATTTGTTGGAGTATAGTTTTTGATAGTACTCTGTTATGATCCTGTTTTTTTCAGTTGAGTCTGTTGCAGTGTTCCCCATTTCATTTCTTATTCAAGTTATTTGCATCCTCTCCTGTTTTTATTTTGTCAGTTTGGCCAGTGGTTTGTTGATTTTGTTTATCCTTTCAAAGAACCAACTTTTGGTTTTGTTGATTCTTTCTATTGTTTTTCTGTTCTCTATTTCATTTATTTCTGCTCTGATCTTTATTATTTCCATTATTCTGGTGGCTGTGGGCTTCTTTTACTGTTCTCTATTTGTTCAAGTTGTGTAGCTAATGTTTTAATTTTTTTCCTTTCTTGTTTTTTGATATGTGCATTTATTGCTATAAGTTGACCTCTGAGCACTGCCTTTGCTATGTCCCAGAGATTTTGGTATGATATGTTTTCATTCTCGTTTGGTTCTAGGAATTTTTTGATTCCATCTTTGATTTCTTCCATTACCCAGTGATTTTTAGCAAGGTGTTATTCAGTTTCCATGTATTTGTTTTTTTCCTTGCTCTTCTTGTTATTAATTTCTACTTTTATGACATTGTGGTCAGAGAAGATGCTATATCAATGTTTTGGATTTTGTTGAGAGTTGCTTTGTGGCCTAAGATGTGGTCTGTTCTGGAGAGTGTTCCATGTGTGTTGGAAAAGAATGTGTACTTTGCTCCTGTTGGGTGGAGTGTTCTGTATATGTCTATGAGGCCAAGTTGGTTGATTGTGGCCTTTAGATCTTCTGTGTCTTTGAATTCTTTCTAAATGTTCTGTCCTTTACTGAGAGTGGTGTGTTTGAGTCTCCTACTATTGTGGAACTGTCTGTTTCTCTTTTCGGTGCTGTTAGAGTTTGTTTTGTGTATCTTGGAGCCCTGTCATTGGATGCGTAGATAATTATTATGGTTATGTCCTCATGGTGGATTGTCATGTTAATCATTATATAAAGTCCTGCCTTGTCTTTTATGGTATATTTTGTTTTAAAGTCTATTTTATCTGAGATTAGTAATGCCACTCCTACTCTTTTTTGGTTGCTGTTTGCTTGATATATTTTTCCATCCTTTGATTTTTTAATATATTTATGTCTTTGTTTCTAAGGTGTGTCTCTTGTAGATAGCATATTGATGGGTCCTTTTTTTTTATGCATTCTGTCACTATCTCTTTATGGGTGCATTTAAGCCATTGACATTCAGTGTGATTATTGATAGGTGTGAGTTTATTTCAGTCATTTTGTAGTGCTTTTTTTGTGGTGCTGACAATTTCTTCAGTCCTCTTACTCTTCTATGCTGAATTCCTTTTGTTTGTGGATTTTTTTTTTTTGTTTCTTTTGTTTTTATAGATTTTGTGTTTACTGAGACTTTATGTTTTTCTTCTTTATTTTGATGAGTAGGTTTGTTAACTTTCTTTGTGGTTACCTTGAAATTTACCTGTGTCTTCCTAAGTTTAAACCAGTCTTATTACTTGATATCACCTTGACTTCCTCTCCACCTGAAAGTTCTACACCTACACTGATTATTCCCTTTACTATTGTTCTGATGTTGTTGTCATTTACAGATTGACCTCTCTGGTTCCCTGTTGTAAATCTTTTAGTTTTGTTTTATCGTTGAGAATTCATAACCTAGACTGGTACCTTGCTGTCATGTGTCCTAGATTCATGTTGTTGTCTGACGTTATTTGTTCTCTAACTGAAGGACTCCCTTTAATAATTCTTATAAGTTTGGTTTGGTTTTTACATATTCCCTTAATTTCTGTTTATCTGGAAATGTCCTAATTTCACCGTAATATTTGAGCGAGACTTTTGCAGGATATATTATTTGTGGTTGGCAGTATTTTTCTTTCAAGGTTTTAAATATCATCCCATTACCTTCTTGCCTTCATGGTTTCTGCAGAGTAATCAGAGCTTAGTCTTATTGTTTCTCCTTTGTATGTGACTTTTCATTTTCTCAGGATTCTTTCTTTGTCTTTGAATTTTGTGAGTGTGATTATGATATGTCTTGAGGATTTTCTTTTCGGGTCTCTCCTATATGGGGTTCGTTGAGCTTCTTGGTTGGTCAGCTTTTTGTCTTTCATGATATTAGGGAAGTTTTCTGTCAGCAAATCTTCAATAATTCTCTCTGTGTTTTCCATTTTCTCTCCCTGTTCTGGAACTCCGATCACACGCAAATTTTTGCTTTTGATTATATCCCACATCGTTCTCAGGGTTTCTTCATTTTTCATCATTTTTTTATCTGACTTTTCCCTCAATGTGTTATCTGAGAATTTGTCTTCAGTTTCACTGATCCTGTCTTCCTTTGTTTCACATTTTCTGCTAAAACCTTCTATTGCACTATCCGTTTCTGAAATCTTGTTGTTTATCTTTTGAATTTCTAATTGCTGTTTTTGTATGATTTCTAGTTGTTTATTTATGTGGACATTTTGTTCCTGTATTATTTTCCTGATTTCTCCCATTGCTTTGTCTGTGTTTTCCCTGATTTTGTCTATTCTTTTCCTTATCTTTGTCTGCATTTTTACTTCACCTGTTGGAGAACCCTGAATATTAGAGTTTTGAATTCCCTAACAGGTTGTTCCACCAGAAGGTCATCTCTTTTATTTTTGTCATTTTCTGGAGTCATCCTGCCCTGTTTTTTTTTATATATATGTTTTGATATTGTCTGCTGGCTCCGGAACATTCAGGAATTATTTTCTTCATTTACTAATTGTAGATTTGTTTGTTTCTTCTTGCTTTTTTGTTTTATTTGGTTGTGTGTGGACAGGTGGGCTCGGCATGTTTTGTTGCTTGCTTGCTTGTGGGCACGATACTTTTCACCACCTTGTCCAGGTGGGCAGGGCCAGTCACTCAGCTATGGTGCAGCAGGGTGGGCCCAGAGGAGGTGGAGGGGTGGAGATGGGTAGTTTGTGACAGTAACGGAGTCCAATGGATTGGGCCAGGGGACAGTGCAGGGAGGAGTACGGGGGACCACGTTGGTGTCACTCGGGGGTGTGGTGCATGGCACATGGTGCAAATAGGTAGGAGGGAAAGGAGAGGATGTGATGTGTGCAGCTAAGTGGGTGAGTGAAAGAAGAGAAAGAAGAGAGAAACAAAAGCAAAAAAAGAAAAAAAAAAGAAGGGAAAAAGAAAAAAAGTAAATAAAATGGCGGCGCAATAGGATTTGGCAGGTGAGGCTGGGTCAGACCCAGCAAGGCTATGTGCAGTGACTTCCTTGCTGCCTGGTGTGGCTTGGTCTGTTGAGAAGGGGCGTGGGTGGTGTGCAGGGCTAGGTGTGTGGGAGAAAGTAAAGTAAAGAGGGGAAAGAGAGAATAAACCACCACCAACAAAAATATAGTGGTGGGGGAGTCGGCCATTGGGGGTGGGGTAGAATCGGGGTGGTGGCAAGCTGATGTTTCTCTTGACAGGTGACATGGCAGGCCCTGTCAGGAAGGGCTGGAGGCAACACAGGGCCTAGGTGGGAGGGAGAAGGAAAGGGGAGAAGGGGAAAGAGAAAGAAAAATAAAAAATATGGCACTGAGGAAGCTGGCCTGTGGGGGCAGCACAGACCCAGGGAGGCTGTATGCCAGAGGCTCTCCAGCCAAGTGGTACAGCACAGCCTGCCAAGAAGGGGGGCAGTGGCTTATGGGGCTAGGTAGGTGGGAGAAAGGAAAAGAAGGAAGGGAGAGAGAAGAAACAACAAAAAGAAAAACAAAACAAAAAATAAAATGATGCTGAGGCAGCTAGTCAGTGATGCCAGTGCAGACCTGAGGAGGCCTCACGCAGAGACTGCAGCAGAATGGTGTCACACTGCCCCTTGAGAAGGGGCGGGGGTGGTGCACAGTGCTGGATGGGCAGGAGAACGGAAAAGAAGGAAAGGAGAAAGAGAGAAGAACAGTAAAACAGAAAAGAACAAAGCAAGCAAACCAAAACATCACAGCCTGTCAAAAAGGGGAGGGGACAGCACATGGGGCTAGCTGGGCAGGAGAAACAAAAAGAAGGAAGGCAGAAAGAGAAAAGCAACAGAAAGAGCCTAAAAAACAATAACAAAAAACAAACACACCAAAAACAAACAAAAATGGCTCTGAAGGTGCTGGCTGGTGGGGGCGGGGCAGACCCGGGCGGCAGTGAGCTGGTGTCAGCCTGGCTGAGCGACTATGGCCCGTTGGAAAGTGGCAGAGTCCACACAAAGGGAAGAAGGATAGGTGGTGGGAAAGCGTGTATCCCTGGTTACCGACTGCTCTGTCTCCTGTTGGGAACACCTTGAAGTTGCCTTCCTGCACTCCCTGTCCTCAGTTCTAAGTGGCTGAGGTCCAAGATGGTGAATCCAGGTGGCAGTTAGCTATTGTCTCTCCGGCTGAGCGACTGTGGCCCCTTGGAAAGCAGCGTGGGCCACGTACAAGGAAGAAGGGTGGGGGTTGGGAAAGCATGTATCCCTGATTATAGGGTGCTGTGTCTTTTAGTGAGCATCAGCTATTTTCTTGTCTGGCCAGCACATCTTCCCCAATCCATGCAATTCTGTTGAGGTTGTCAAATATATATATATATATGTATATATAAAATTACATGTATATATATATATATATACACACACACACACACACATACACATATACGTGTGTGTGTATATGTATCCCCTTGTCCAGCCATAGAAGTAGACTCTGACCTGGTCTGAACAATCAGAGCCTCTTATGGGATTGGTACCATAAACTCTTCTGGGACCATAAACTCTTGTGGAAGTGCAAACCCAGAGTGGCTGGTGGTTTTATTTTCTGCCCCATGGAGAATGCCTACTGAGGATGAAGTCAGTTGTGAGGAAAACAGGGCCAAGAGATGGAGACAGAGGCAAATTCTGATGTTATAGTTTGATCTTTTTAGATTCCATTGTGACAGAAGTCCACCGTCGTACTTCCTGGTCATGCAAGTCAGCTGCTTCCCTTTTTTGGCTAAGGTTACTTCACGTTGTGTGGTCTTCCACTTTCTAGGGAGAGTCTCGACTACTGTCAATTCCAAAAGTTACTCTTACTGAAAAAATTGGTACCGGTCCCACTATTATTAAGAAGTAAAACCAGCCCCAAACAAATGACAAATATTATGCATGGAGGAAAAGCCAAATGAGAAAAAAAAGTCAGTGACATGCAATCTAGAAAAAGAATGCATTTTACTTTAGGGTTGGGTGAAACAACTGATTATAGATTCTGAGTTGTTTTAGGTGTAGGTGTTGAGTATATGTGAAGTACTCAGCAGCTTTTTTGTTTATCACATGCAAGAAAAATTTTATTTGGTTAGTGATTGCTTTCCGAGCTGTGCTGTAAACTGAAATGAGGTTATCAACAGATAAGTGAGCAGTGAAGAAGGGCATTGCTACTGGAATAAAAGAGGCTTTCTCTGGATGGCAGTAAATCACACTGATTTATTCACAGAACACAGTCTGCATTTAACTCAGCTATATGCTTCCTGGGAGCTGTGGTGGTCCAATGGTTAAGAGCTCGGCTGCTAACCTAAAGGTCGGCAGTTTGAATCCACCAGCTGCTCCTTGGAAATACTATGGGGCAGTTCTACTCTGTCCTATAGGGTCACTATGTGTCAGAATCGACTCAATGGCAATGGGTTTATATGCTTCCTGACTTTGACTCAGTATTAAAGAAAACAGTAAAACAAACAAACAGTAAAACAAAACAATTTGGTTGTGATCATTGAGGATGTGTTTGTAGCATACTGGGTAGAGAAATGTGCAGTGAATACAAGTCTTTCTTCCCCCACATGACAGTAGTCTGGCTATTGAAGGGAAAGAGTTCTTATGCGCTTGGGAAATGAGGAATAAGATAAAAACATTTCTTCATGGCAGTGATAATGCTAGCAGGGACATCTCTGTGATATCTGGTGGCTTGCTCAAGAGAACATCTCCGTGATACAGTATCTCATTTTCAATCTTGAAAGGATTGGGATTTTGTTTTTTTCCTTGTGGTGAAACATACATAACAAAACATTTGCCAATTTAACCACTTTTATGCATATAATTCAGTGATATTAATTATGTTCATCGTGTTGTACAACAATCACCACTATCGGTTTCCAAATTTTTCATCACCCTTTCGGAAACTCAGTACTCTTAAGAAATAACTCCTTATTTCCACCTCCCACCCACCTGTAATAATCACTAATAAACTTTGAGCTTTGTGCATTTGCCTATTCTAGATATTTCATATAAGTGGGATCATGTATTTGTCCTTTTGTGTCTGACTTATTTCACTTAGCATAATGTTTTCAAGGTTCATCCATGTCATAGCATATATCAGGACTTCATTTTTCTTTATGGCTAAATAATACTCCACTTTATGTATGTACCACATTTTATTTATCTATTCATCTGTTGATGGACACTCGGGTTGTTTCCACCTTTTGGCTATTGTGAATAATGCTGCAATGAACATGAGTGTACAAGTATCTGAAAGGATTGTGGTTTCTTAAGAATGAACTCTGGTTTAAACAGCTTAATTGCTAAGAATAGGATTCTTAGAATATTTGATGATTTTTTTTAATGGATAAAGAAACTAGTGCTTTGTTATTAAGCATATGTATTTTATTTTTGATTAATTACTTTATCATTATAAAGAATGTAAGCAATTCAGCAAAGTAGAAGGAGAAATTATAAAATAATTATAAAATAACCCCAGTGTTACCTCAGTAACATTTTTCCAGGCTTCTCTCTATTCACGTTAGAGACAGAAAGCTAGAGAGATAGACAGGGACATAACTAGATAGCACTGATTTTATAAAAATTGTGTCATCCCTTTTAATAGAAAATATTCAATTTAGTTTTGCTTATTAGTTTCAATTTATCAGAAGAAGAAACAAAAATAAATGTAATTGACTTTAACAGAAAAAAAAGAAGTTGAAGTGAAAATGAAAACTGCTGATAAGTGTTCCTTTCCCACAAAAGTTACAAAATTATAAAAAAAAACATTGAGAAGTTAGAGTTATTATTTTATTTAACTACATGTAGTAGTTTCAGACTCTATTAGTTGACTTCCTACCATGAAAGGTAAGGAAATTAGGAGTCATATCTTCTTTCACTTCCCTTTCTCCACCTTCCTATTTTGTTAGTTATCTTAGTCTAATTCTGCCAGGGTTTATAACATTTACATTTAGATCCATAATTTTATTACCACCAAAAAAAAAAAAAAACAAAAAAACCCAAACCTGTTGTCATCAAGTCGATTCTGACTCATAGTGAACCTATAGGACAGGGTAGAACAGCCCCATATGTTTCCAAGGCTGTAATCTTTATGGAAGCAGACTGCCACATCTTTCTTCTACGGAGCTGCTGGTGGATTCCAACTACAGACCTTTAGGTCAGCAGCCAAGTGCTTTCACCACTGCACCACCAGGTCTCCTTATAATTACCACAGTTGTTTCTTACTAGTACTACATTTAGACAGATTCAGTATTTATCATTAGAACTTTTATCATTGCTTCTCCATTACTAAGTTCTTCATTTTGACACATATCCACTTGGATGTGAAGGGCCCATAGGTCTTCTATTCCTTTCTTTTGGTTATTTAAGGGTGTATGCCTTTGACTATGGAAACCCTGGTGGCGTAGTGGTTAAGAGCTATGGCTGCTAACCAAAAGGTCAGCAGTTCAAATTCACTAGGTGCTCCTTGGAAACTCTATGGGGCGTTTCTACTCTGTCCTGTAGGGTCACTATGAGTTGGAATTGACTCGATGGCAATGGGTTTGGTTTTTTTTTTTTTTTTTTTTTGGTTTGGCCTGTGCCTATAATTTTTATTTTAAATTTAAATTTTAAATGCATTGTCTTTTGGTATTGCTATTATTGTGGATACCTCTGAGGCCAGCCTGATTTCCCTACTTTAGGGGTAACTTGATTTTTTTAAAAAAATTTTATTGTGATATAAAATATATCTAACATAAAATTTCCCATTTTTAAGTGTACAATTCAGTGACATTAACTGCATTCACAATGTTGTGAAACCTTTACCACTGTTTCTGAAAGGTGGCGACTTCCTTTTTATGCATAAAATTTTAATTACTGAAGTTCAAAACCATTACCAGGATATGTCTTGGTGTTGACAGTTCTGTGTCAGTTTTTCCTCAAAACAGAGTGCTCTTTATACATGTAAATTCAGTTCTTCCTTCATTTAGGGAAAAGTTTCCGTCTAATATATTTTATTTTTTTTCCATTTCATTTATTAGGTTCTTAATTCAGGGACTCCAATAGTAGATCTTCTTTGTCCTTGATATCCATTACCCTCTCTGAATTTCCTTTTATCTCTGACCCATTTTCTTCTGCTTTCACTGTAATTATCTCACTTTAATAAAAGTCTTCTCTCCATGTTAGTGAGTCTGTGGTTTTAGTCACTGCTTACCACTGTATATTTCCATTCTGTTTCTGGTCTGTGGTCTTGTTTTGAGTGCCATCTATGTTCTTTGAGATATTTTAAAATATACTCTATCATTGCTATGTAAACAATGCGGGGGAGGAAGAGATGAGGGTGTTATATGTCTTTAAAGTTTCACCCTGACCAGAATTCTCTTCTAATTTTTAAAAGCTGTTCTGTGCCTATCTCATTTCTTTTTCCAAATGATGTTTACAAGGAGCCCTGGTGTCACAGTGGTTAGGCGCTCAGCTGCTAACCGAAAGGTCAGAGTTTCAAACCCACCAGCCACTCCAAGGGAGACAGGCTGCTTTCCTAAAGATTATAGCCTTGGAAACTCTATGGGGCAGTTCTACCCTATCCTATAAGGTCACTATGAGTCAGCATCAACTTGACAGCAATGGGGTTAATGATGTTACTTTTGGGTTTTCTCCCTTTTTTTGCTTTCTTCAGACTTCTCAAAGACTGGCTCATTTTATCAGTCTTTACAAAGAACAGCTTTTGGTTTTATTTGTGAGATTAGCTACAGTGTTTGTCTGCATATTGCTCCTTCCTCCGTTGGGAGCTTCTTCCTTTGGAGGTATGATGGAGATTGTCAATCATTGGGTCCAACGCCTTGTTTATGGGAGTGTGCAGAAGACTCAGGCTTGGCCAATAATAATCTCTCAGCTAACCCAATCACGTTGTAAGGTCGAGGGGTATGAATGGAGTGCATGCTATTCAGTTTGTGCAGGTCAGAGCCTCTCCCAACTGGGGCTTGGAGAAAAGAACACTTTGCGCTGGAGTCTCAAATCTGAGAAAATGCACTTGGAGTTTTTGGTGTGTATTTCCCTAATCATGGGAAGATTCTGGCTGCAGTAGGAGAGAATGAAGTCAACAATGAGAAACAGAGAGGCAGTGAAAGAAAATCCTGATTATCTACATCTATCTATTCTATACCTTTTGATCCTTATTAATTCCTTGGACTCCCTTAAGACTTACTTTTCTAACTTCTTGACTTGAATCTTTAATTGGTTTTTAAGTCTTTCTTGTGTTCTAGTAAATGTTTTAAGACTAGACTATTCTCTCTGTGTAGCTTTGCTTTTTTGAGGGGTTCAGTTTTAATTGCTTTTCCTCCTCCATTGTTTGGAAATTATATTACCTATTTCTGTTGTTTTAGTCAGTGTCTTAGTTATCTAGTGCTGCTCTAACGGAAATACCATAAGTGGATGGCTTCAAAAAAACACAAGTTTATTTTCTCACAGTCTAGTAGGCTAGAAGTCAAAATTCAGGGTGCCAGCTCCAGAGGAAGTCTTTTTCTGTCTGTCAGCACTGGAGGAAGGTCCTTATCATCAATTTTCCCCTGGACCAGGAGCTTCTGAGCACAGGGACCCTGGGTCCAAAGGACACGCTGTTCTCCTAGCACTACTTTCTTGGTGGTATGAGATCCCTATGTCTCTGCTCACTTCTCTCTTTTATATCTCAAAAAAGATTGGCTTAAGACACAACCTAATCTTGTAGATTGAGTCCTGCCTCATTAACATAACTGCTGCTAATCTCACCTTATTAACATAGAGGTAGGATTTACAACACATAGGCCAATCACATCAGATGACAAAATGGACAATCACACAATACTGGAATCGTGGCCTAGACAAGTTTACACACATCTTTGGGGGACACAATTCAATCCATTAACAGTCAGGTGCCTCTTAAAATTTTAACATGCATACATAACAAAGCCTAAATTTAATCCATGGCTCCAGTTCCCTGTCAAATAATACAAGAATCTTAAAATGCCTTGACTTCGTTCAGTGTCTTCCCTTTTTTGCATACTACTTTGGCCCAAACCTTTAGGTCAACATCCCCTCCAATCCCCACGCCCCAGCCAAATATTGATAATTGGAGCACTGTAGTTTTACATAGTTAATGCTTATTTGGATCTACCACTTTTATCAATATTCTTGTTTACTGTTTCTTTATTCTGGGACCATTTTCCTTCTTTTCCTTAGTGAATGTATCTGTTGGTAGAAAATTCTCCCAATTTATTTTATTTGGAATGTTCTTTATTATACTTTTATGTTCTTTCCCTTACAGTGATGGCTAGGATAATTTAGTACAATGTAGAATAAAAGTGGTATTAATGGGAATACCAATCAGGGTCCAGTCAGGAAAGTAAAAACCATTCTAGATATTTCATCAGAGGAGATTTAATAGAAGAAATTGGTTACACAGGTGATAGAAGAATAGAGAGCCAAAAGCTGCCCTTTATATAACAAAATAAATACCAGTCACGTTATTACTAAGAAGTTTTATAAAACCAGCCCAAAATAAATAAATAAATAAATGTTAGAATGGTGAAGTAAACCAAAGATGAGCAACAGCAAGGAGCTCTATCAGCCCTACAACTGTAAGAAGAAAGAAAGAGGCAGGGTTCACAGAGCTCAGGAGCTGGCCCACCAGGTGGAACCATGACAGCAACTAGGGATTGGGGCAGTGGAAAAGATTCAGGAGGTGTTACAGAAAGCAGAGAGAGAGAGAGGGAAACACACTAGTTTTACCTTTCTCCTACCCTCCAGTCCTTTACCATTACTTCTCATATGGCCAAGCCTATCTGGATACTAGAGGCTAAGGTCCCTGGGAGATAGAATTCCTTGGAAAAGAGAGCAGAGCAGAAAGGGGTGGGAAACAATCTGAGAGCAAACAGTAAATGACCTGCATAGTCACCATTCATGTATTGTTCCTGATTCAAAGGAAATGCTTTCAAAGTTTCATATTTAAGTATGATTTTTTTAAAAATTTTTTGTTGATCTGCTTTATTATTTTTACAGAGGTTTTATTTATGTTTAAGTTACTAATAATTTTGATGATGAATGAATATTGAATTTCATCGAATAGTTTTTCTCTGTATATTGAGATGACTATGAGTTTTTAATCTGTTAATGTGGTGAACTACAGTAATTACTTCTCTAATGTTAAGCCAACTTTGCGTTTCTGGGACATACCAGTTTGGTGAGAATGTCATCTATATTCATTGGTTTTTAGAAGTTTATCTTAATTTTTAAACAAATGTGGGTTTTCCAGTCACCTTTTTCTTAGATATTTAGATGAGTTACGTTATGGTCAGAAAGCATGGTCTGAATGAATTCAGTTCTTTGAAATTTGTTGAGACCTATTTGATGCCAATAATGTGGTTTCTGTAGTTGTTGAATACAATATTCTATACACACTCACTAGGTCAGATTTGCTAAACATGCTGCCAAATCTTTTAGGTCTTACTGATTTTTTTTTTAACTTATATGTTTTATTAATTACTGAGAAAATTATACTAAAATTTCCCTGTATGGTTATGTACTTATATATTTTTCTTTGTTTTTTGTCCAATTTTGCTTCATATATAATGAGATTATATTATTAGGGACATACAAATTAAATTCATTATATATTTTTGGTCTATGGAAATTTTTATTGTTATGATTATTCCACGAAATTACTATAATAATTTTTAGATGAAATGACTTGAAGACAAAAAGCATTTTAGTGGAATAATTATAATAATAAACATTTTTTTAAAAGTTTATTATTTAAAAGTTATTATTATTTTAAAAGTTATTGCTTTAAAAATAATAAAAACTTCCATAGACCAAAGATATATGATCGTTTAAATTTGTATGTCCCTAATAATGTAGTGTCATTATATATAAAGCAAAATTGGACAGAAATAAGAAAAATATATTTTTTGTTTATGGTTATGGAAAATTTGCATTGATTAAGGGTAATAATTGTTATACAGCTGATTGGTGTAACTGATGTCACTAAGTTATACACCTATAAAAGCTGAATTGGCAAATGTGTGATATACATTTTTACAACAGCAAAAGAAGAGTAGCTGCTGAAGCTGCTTATGTCAACCAAACACCTTGTGGGATTTGGTTTCTTGATTTGGAGGTTTAGGGTCATAGTTTCATTGGACATCCTGTTAATTGGCCTAATATTTTTAGTGCTTCTGTTCTATCTCCTAGTTCATGCTGTAGAGCCTGGGGACTTAAAAGCCTGCAAGCTGCTGCCTGCCATACAATTGGTCTCTATTTGCCTGGAGCAACAGGGGAAGAAGGAGAATCAGGATTAGGAGGAGGAAACAGGATGCATAGCTAATTGCCTCCATGAACTGCCCCCATTGCCATGAGACCAGAACTGCAATGTTGCCCAGCTAACATTACTGAACATTTTGATCAAAGATTCTATAGAAGAGTCCTGATCAGAAGGGAGAAAAATACAGAACAAAATTTCAAATGCTGTTGGAATCCATACTTACTGGAGCCATTGAGGCTGCTTGAAGCCCTGAAACTATTACCCTGAGATAATCTTTATATCTTAAACCAAAAGTATCCCCTAAATTCTTCTTTAAACCAAATACTAGTTTAGCTTAACTAGTAAAGAATGTCTGCCTTGAGCATTGTGCTCTTTTAAAGAACTGTCTATATGGGATCAAATTGACAAGGCAGCTTGAAAGGTTAGATAGGAAGCTTGGTGGGCAGTGAGTTTATGTTAATGGAGGAGGAACCATTCAGAAAAGGAGGGTGAGAATGGTTGTACAACTTGAAGAATGTAATTAGCGTCAGTGAATTGTGCTTGTAGAAATTGTTGAATTGGTGTATGTTTTGCTGCGTGTATTTTCAACAACAATAAAAAATAAAAAAATAAAGATTACTATAGCTATAACAACTTTCTTTTGGTTGGAATTTGCTTTGTATATAGTTTTCCATCTGTTTACTTTCCATTTGTCTGTATTCTTACGTTTTAGATGTGACTCTTTTAAATAGTATGGAGTCCTATATTTTTAAATCCAATCTTAGAATATTTATCTTTTTACTAGGGCAGTTAGTTTATTTTATTTCATGTAATTACTGATTTTATGGATTTATACCTGTTGCTTCTTACTTTTGCTTTTGTTAATGTGTGTTCTAACTCCCTTATAACATCATTAATATTAATCTGTAATTACTTTTTAAGTTACTCACACTTTGCCACTTTCTGTGTCTTTATTTTTTCCAATTTCTTCCCTAAATGCATCCTTTAGTTTCCTTTGTGGAGGTTCTGTTGATGGCAAATCCTGTTGTTTTGTCTGAACTGTCTTTACCCTTATTCTTGAAAGGCAGTTGTACTGGATATTGAATTCTTCATTGACAATTATTTTTCTTTCAGTGCTTTGATGAAATCATCATCTTCTGGAATTCACCATTGCTGATGCGAAGTTTGTCAGTCTGTCTATCCTATGAATGCAATAAGTCTTTGCTTTCTGACCACTTTAATATTTTCTCTTTGTGTTTGATGTTTTTTAAGTTTCACTCTAAAGTTTGTATCGGTGGATTTCTTTTTAATTTATCTTATTTGGATTTGCTTTAGGCTTCTCAAATCTGTGTTTAGGTCTTTCTTCATTCCTAGAAAATCTGTCATTACCTCTTCTCCTTTCAGATCTTAGACAATTATTAGGCACTCTTTTTCTACTCCCCATGTCTCTCAATCCTTTTTTCATAATTTCCTTTTCTTTGTTTTTCTGTGCTGTATTCTTTTTATTTTTTTTTTTTATTGTACTTCAGGTGAAGGCTTACAGAACAAATAGTTTCTCATGAAACAGTAGTACACATATTGTTTCATGACATTGGTTAACAACCCCACATGTCAACCCTCTATCTTCTCAACCTTTTTTTTTTTGGTGAAAATACACATAGCCAAAGATACACC
>NW_004443939.1:34639349-34672595 GCF_000243295.1 Trichechus manatus latirostris | reverse complement strand
GCACGGTGCAGGTAGGCAGGATGTAGCGGGGAGATTGTTATGTGTGGAGCTAAGATGGATATGGGAGAGAGGAGAGAGGAAGAGGAGCCAAAAACATCCAAACAAAAAAGAATGCTAGGGGACCTTGCCGTTGGAGTGGAGAGATGAGTGACTATGAAATGTAGAAAAACAGAAAGGGGAAGAGGAAGAAAAGAAAAGAATAAATAAATAAAAATTGGAAAGGTTAAAGAACCACAGAGTTCCCAGGGATCCTACCAGTGCAGCTATGAGGTCTGGGGAAGTCGCTCTCAGGTGTTGCAGTACAGCCTGACTAGAAGGTGTAGAGGTATACAATACCAGGTTTTCAGGGAACAGAAAGAGAAGGAAGATATAGAGAGATGAGAAACTGAGTAATGAAGAAAGACAAAAAGGGAAAAAGAGGGAAAATAAAACAAAACAAATTAAAAAAAAAAAGAACAAGAAAAGCCCCCCAAAAAACAGAAACAAAACAAAACAAAACAAAACAATGAAAGAAGAAATGCTCTCAGGGATCCCTCTGCACGTCTGTGCAAGTCAAGGGGGTAGTCTCCTTGCCATGCAGCACTGCCTGGCCAGAAAGGGCTCCCAACTCAAGAAAAGGAAAAGAAAACAAACAATTCAAAAGAAGCAAATGAACAAAAGCCCCGGGATCCCACCAGTGCAGCAGCCCAGACTGGGAAGCAGCTTCACACTTGAACGGAGCTCCACAGATGGCGCACAGAGCCAGGTATTTGAGCGAAAGGAGGGGGAGGCGGTGAGAGGTAAGGAAGAAATCAAAAGAAGCAGAAAAAAGCAACACCAGCAGCCATCCAATGGCACTCAGAGAGCTGGCCCGTTCGGGTGTGTGGAATCCAAGCAGCTGGTTTTTCCCAGACAAGAGATTGTGGCCACGGGAAGCAGAGGAGGCCGAGTGGGGGTGAAGAAGGGTCGGGGGTGGGAAAGCGTATATCGCAAATTACTGGTTGTTTTGCCTCCCGCTGGAAGCTCCGTGAAGCTGCTTTCTCGTACCCCGTTTGCTGGTCTCTGATAGGAGTCCAAGATGGCAGATCTGCGCTGTGTTTGCTGGTGGGGGACCTCTGCATGAATCTCTCCTCGCTCTCTGTTCTCTGTCAGTTTTCTCACTCCAGTTGGTGCTTGGCTGAATTCTTTATCTCTTCATTTGATGTTTTAGGGTTTCAGGATTGTTGTTTTCTGTGTTTGGCTTGGTTTTTCCGATCTTTGCTGTGGAGGGACGGCATGGTGCTTCTGCCTAGAGCGCCATTTTGCTGCAAGTCTCTGTGCTATATTCTGAAGTTTCTTTAAATCAGTCTTCCAGTTTACTGATTCTTTCTTCAACAATGTCTAGTCTATTCCTAAACCCATTCATTAGGTTTTTAATTTCAGTGATGAGATTTTTCATTTCTCCAAGTTGTTTTGTTGTCTTACATATCTTATGATTATGCTTTACAGTTGTTTGTTCCTTGCACATAATTTCAAGATTGCCTTTAAAAAAATATATTAATCATTGCTCTTTTATAATTTGTTTGTAATATTCCAATGTTTGAAATTCTTATAGCTCTGTTTCTGCTGTTTCTTCTTCCCCTGGCTGTCAGTCCTGGAGTTTTTAGTTGTTGTGTTCAGTTACCTTTTATATGAGCTCCTTATTTTCTTTAGAATGTTATTTGTGAATTTCTTTGAGGCCTGAGAAGAGGGTGGATTCCTCTGAAGAGGAAATTTCCTTCTAGGTATCCAGAGGTGCTGCCAGTCTAGGATAACTCTAAATTATATCCTGAGCTTGAAGTTTATAAAACCACCAAGTTGTGTGAATTAAGGCCTCATATCAGCAGGAGGGCTAGATTGTGGTTCCAATTTTATCAGTTGTGATTTTCCCCCATTCACTTAATGCCTAAAGGACCTTAGGTGGTGCAGTGGTTAAGCACTCAGCTACTAACCAACAGACTGAAGTTGGAACCCAACAGCCACTCTGCGAGAGAAAGATGTGGCAGTCTACTTCCAAAAAGATTTACAGCTTTGGAAACCCTATGGGGCAGTTCTGCCCTATCCTATAGGGTTGCTATGAGTTGGAATAGACTCACAGCAATGGGTTTTGTTTTGTTTGGGGTTTTCACTCAATGCCTAGGTTTGAGAGAGTTAATTTTCTTTGCTGTATACAAGGGATGGGAAACTATTTCTGATTCACTCTTACACTAAAATTGTAGCCCTTTTGGTCACATATTTATGGGATCAGAAATTCCTATTACATTTCCAGTTTTGAGTGGGCCTCTAGACTTTACCCCATTGCCCTGTGAGGCTATGAAAAGTTTTCCCTTGTGATTTTAGGGAGAAAGTTACCTGCAGTGCTTCGGTATTCTCTCTGGTTTCCTTCCTTCTGTTCCCTATTTATTTAGTCTTGAGACTTCGCCACTCTCTCGCTAGATTATAGCAAATATTTTTGATGTTTTATCCTATTTAGTTGTTTTCAGCTGGAGGGTAAATTCAATTACCTGGCCTGACATATTATTGGAAGTAAAAGTCCTTTTTATTTAAGTACTTATTTATATTTTATAATCTGTATCTGACAATTACAGAACTTGATGTCCTTAAATTTCTAATTTTGTCATATAATTTTTTCCTGACTCTCACTCATATTAGTTTTTTCATTTAATTTGTAAATTTTCATTGTGAACCCATGTCCAAATAGCTTTATTAATATGAATAAATATTATTCATAGGACAATTTTTATTGTCCTATGTAATATTTGTGTCTGATATTAATATGTAACTCTTACTTTCTATTCCTAAGTGCCTGGAATATATTTTTTATTTATTTTTAGTCTTTTTGTGTCATATTATCCAGGCAGGCTCAATATAATCATAAGGGACTTTAAAGGTGGAATCTACCCAGAGGCACCTTAGAAGAAAGGCCTGGAGATCTCTTTCCAAAAGATCACAGCCATTGAAAGCCCTGTGGAGCACAGTACTACTCTGAAACACATGGGGTTGCCATAAGTTGCAATAAACTAGACAGTAACTGGTTTTGGTTTTAAAAATTGAAAGTAGGCAGAAGAGGTAGTTAGAATGATGCAGCATGAGGAGGGACCTGGCCCAATGTTGGCTAGCTTTGAAGATGGGGGAAGGGGGCCATAAGCCAAGGAAAGTGAGCAGCCTATAGAAATTAGAAAAGGCAAGGATCCTCCCCTAGAGCCTCCAGAAGGGAACAGAGCCACCTGATACCTTGATTTCACGCCACTGAGACTCATTTTGGACTTCTGACCTCTGGGCTTATGGCAGTTTGTTCCAGCAAGAATGGAAAACTAATACATTAAGGTAATCATTTGCTTTGAACATTACTAACCCCTGATGAGGCAGCTGGGGTTTTCTGACCAGCCCCTTATGCCCAATCCTGCTTTCCTTTTGTTATTACACTGTTAGCGTCTTCATAAAGAGATGGGCAGAAACTCTAAACTTAATAAATCTGGTGTGCTCAGTATTATGTTTTTGAAGCATTACTTCGAGAGGATAGCTTGATGCAAGGGCAAGTTTGACCAGGTGTTAACAGTGGTTTCAGTTACCTGTGTTTTCCGCTGCTCTCAGTAGCTACTGTTTCCTGTTTCCTGCTGATATTCCAGGAAATAATAAAAACAAGATAGCACGTACAATGAAGTTTGTGACCACACTGACACAGTGTCCCCCTCCTATTTTTGCCTAAAGTAAATTAGTTCAGGAGTCCCTGGGTGGTGTACACAGTTAACATGCCATGAGTTGGAGTTGACTCAACAGCAACCGGTTTAAATTAGTTCAGTTTTAGCCAAGTATAAGGCATTTGAAGGGAGATCAATGCAAGCCTTTCACCATAGGAATACATAGCTCAGTGGGCACAAAGGCTATTAAATAAGGCATACAGAAAATGTTCAGAAAAACTACATAAAAATGTTGTTAACATTACATCTCATATTTGTGAATAGGAGAAAATGTACGGTTAGATGGGTTTCAAATGATGACAGCTCTGGAGTGAAGATACGCCCAGATTTTTGTCATTAGTTATATAAAGAAACAAGAAAACAGGTATTCGTATTAAGCCCTGATAATGATAAAATGAAGCATTGGTACAAAAATAGTAAGCACCATGTTATGAAATGCATCAATATTTGTGTTTACAACAATAATCACAGCAATCAAACAAAATGATAGCCTATTAAAATAATTATCTTAAAAATGATATTTTTTGAGGTAAAGGGCAACTATAGAAACACAATAATCAAGCTGGCTAAAATGGGAAGAGGTAAAGTGAAGTTCAAAAGCACTTCTGAAGAAAAAAGTAGAAAGGCATAGTTTATTATTACAATATAAGGATGAGGGATCTTGGCAGTAGAAATTCTTTAAGTATGAGTATCTTCAACATTATGATAGGAGTAATTTGGACCAACAACATGAAGAAGAAATAGAAATGTTTTTTAAAAACTGTGGAATGAATCTAGAATTTTCTTAGTAAGTGACCAGTTGGAGTAGACGGGTGGACATTCCTCCCACTATTACTCTGCTTCTACTACCAAAAAACCAATGAAAACTAAGCACCTGCAGTATTAGCACAAAATTAATAATCAGATAAGGGCACCAAGTAGAATTCAAGACTCAATAAACTGTTTTACCTTTTAAGATACTTTAATTTTGCAGTTATTGATTAATTAAAAAACACAGTTGTTTTCAGCATTTCCTAGCTACAGTACTGCATAGGAAATTTCATTCTAAACAAGAAATAATTAATGAAATAACAACACACCTTAACATTTTACATTGATAAGTTACAGTTTACAAGGTGCTTTCACATTATATCATTTGATTCTTACAACAAGCAGAAAAAAAACAGTCAGTGGGAAAGAAAAATGATTTTTTTTTTTTTTGTCAGGCTTACAATGAGTATTTCAGGCCAATGGGCAGTCAATACAAGAACATACCAAAAACAAGACAGCAATACCCACAAGCCACAGTATCTTTTTGGTAGGTTGACAATTTGATATCAATTGGGTATTTAGCATCAGTGAATGAGGAATGAATTGGAACAGACACAAAGGTTCTCATGAAATTCAAAGAACTGTAAGAACACTGTCAGAGATACAGAGAAGAAAGTTGCCCTAAAATACAGCCTTACCAAGACTTACTTCAAAGCATGTTATCCCTTCGAAAAGTCAAATAAAAAAGAATCTTCTCATAGCATGTGAAAGCTAGAAGGGACCTTACAAACTGCCTCATCCAATCCTTCCACTTTACAGAGAAGAGACCTGTGGCCAAGGTTGTGCTGACAGTGACACCCCAGGCCTGAAACGCAGACGTCCCAGCTTTCAGTCCAGGGCTTCTTCCTCTACACGGTGGTTTCCTTGCTATTTACTGCATAAGAATGCAATAGCTCCTGTTTTTAATAATGTAATTTATGTTAAATACTGATTCATACTACTTATTTTTTTATTCAAGCTTTTATCGATGTTCTTGGCTAAATTGTGGCTGAAATTAGAAGTTTTATATACTTTAAAAATATTCCAATTCAGTGTAGTTGATTGGTTGGAAATAGGCTCCCATGACATAATTGAAAGCTTGCTCATAGCCTTTAACAGAGAGTAAAATGGAAAGACTGAATAGACCTCAAAATCTGTGTATGCCTACGGGTCAATTCTCACATCGGGATGCTTAGGGTTTAATTACCTACGTAGATTCTATAGCAAATTGTGCTGGGCACTAGTAATTTTGTAGAAAAAAATATTTTTAGAATCCATAGAAATCTTTTCAATTACTGAAAACTAAAACGTAATCATCAAATTGTCATCCCCATGATTTATTAAAATAATTTTACAATAATATACAACCAAGCTACCACAGCATTTATAGCATACAGATAGAATACAATGATCAGCATGTTCTTGGTTCTAAATGAAATACAAAAAAATTAATTAAAATATTTTATACAAATGATATTTTAAATTTATTAACATGATGATATATATATATATATGTATATATATATATATATATATATATATAGCTTTGTTACTTGCTACAGCAAAGGATTTAATGTTTATCTTGCACATTTAAATACAGGTGGACCAACTGAAGTCAGCATCAGCCTTTATGTGACATTACCGTGCAGGAACACTTGACAACCAAAAGACAGACAGGATGGTGGAGAGAACATCTCAGTCAGGATTTTTCCACGTCTTCAAAGGTTTTACAAGGGTGAAAAGAAGTAGTCCCAGTGACACCCCTGCACCCACAGTGAAGCGAATACAATGGTTATATACATGAAGCTCAGTTTGATTAAAAAGAACTCATTCTTTATGCATGTAAATTGATCATAAAAAAATGAACCCAGTTTATTTTAAACTATTTTGGTGTGCTGTTTAAAGATAGGTCACTGAGACATAGAGATAAAACCAGATGGGAAAAGTGAAAAGCAAAGAAGAAAAAAAAAAGGTAAGAAAAATGAGTTAAGCCATGGATTCTCCACAAACACTGAACTAACTGTGCAAAAGTGCTTGAAATGTCCATATGACAGCAATGTTGTTATGTCAGTTGGCAAAAAGTATATATATAAAAAAACAAACCCTCAAATACTAAAATTGTACCTGCATGATCATACATTCTGTTTACTGAAAGAAAAGAAGTTAGAAATGATGACATATCTAAAAAATATCACCACTCAAAATGAAAATACGGTTGTGGCAGTTTTAGAAACTTTGTCACCTTTCCTCACTGATGAGGCCGGGGTAGGGGCACCCCCCACAGGAGGCTTACAAATAAAGTCCACCAGAATAAAAACCTGGCCACAACTTCTTTTGTTCTTAACCATTAAAAAAAAAGCAAAACAAAACAAACAAAAATACTTCATTTAAATAAGAGGGCCTCTATATTATTTGTTTGCAAGGATCAAACCATTTGATGACTTAGCAAAGTGTTTCTCAAAACTAATGTTCTTTTTAGTTTGTTTCTTTTCCTTTAAAAAGTTTACAATGAGACTATATTAGAAACTTTAAAATTTGTCACCTTCATTAGTCATGTCCTATTAAAATACTGGCTAAAACCCTTATGGAAGAGTTAGGGTTCAGAAACCCTAGAACTCTTCTCTAACATCTACAGAAATGCTGGTACCAGATGAAAGAATCTGGGAGATGATCCATATCATTAGTTGTTCCTGCTGAATGAGACACATGTGTCACATTGCACAGGCTGGTCACTTTATTACTCAGAGGAGGATGATATAAAAGGGGGTGAAGGGAAACAGAACCTCTGATCGACAGGAATCCACATTGCTGCATCTAGCTACTCTATATTAGTCTATCCATTTTTTTTTTGCCAAAATAGTGAGTTCTAAGAAAGTTATTGTTTTAAATTAATTTGCATAAATTTCCTTTAGATGAGATTTCTATCCTCAAAAACTCAGAAGTTTTGGCAAAAGTGAGTCTGAACTACTCAAAGTAGAAATAATTGTAAGAAACGATAGCCTC
Organism: Trichechus manatus latirostris; assembly: GCF_000243295.1. Lineage (NCBI taxonomy): Eukaryota > Metazoa > Chordata > Mammalia > Sirenia > Trichechidae > Trichechus > Trichechus manatus. Next base: position 34,665,105 of record NW_004443939.1, on the reverse strand, counting down.
AAGCCATTGATCAACAAAAATATTAACAAGTACTACTAAAGGCAACACATGAGTCCCTTCAAATATCACGTAGCCATAACACTGCCCATCTGAAACACAAACAAAATAAAATGGAGCACTGTTTGGAAAAAAATGAAAATGAAAAGGGAAGAAATGGATGTAAAAGGAGTGGAGAAAGACAAACCAAAGAGAAGTAGGAAAGTGGTCTAGTGCTGTGTTATGACACAGACAATGCTTGCTTAGCGGTGCCTTGTTACATAGGTGGATGCAGAGTGCACACACGATGATGGCAATAAAGACCTTACTCAGGCGTTCAAATGAAGGAACTAGGTAACTGCTTCAACACAGGACGGTCTCAGCTCCACCTTATCTCTCAACAGAGTGCAAAAATTGAGTGTGAGCTCTGATGTCATCTTGTTGCTCCTTTTTAAAATTCACCAAATTCTTTTGCACACTTTTCTGTTATAGAGACACGGATATCTTCTTCTTCATAGTCATCAAAGTTGCTGGTATCTCCAGAACCTCTGAACTTTGGGATGAATGGAGCTTCAACCTATAATTGAGATAGAGAGAAAAAAATAAGAAACAGGTATAACAAATGCTTGAGAGTTTACAAATGCTAAAAAAAACCAAAAACAAAAACACCCCAAATTTCCATTATAATTACACAGTGGCATTTTATAAATGCCATTAAATCCCACCAGATAATTTGCATTAGAAGAAGCAGGAAACAGGAAATTTGCTATTAAACTCAGCATTTTCATTCAAGGAAAGGTACAGGCCAACAAAGTACTTGAGAAATTTTGAGGATAATTAGCTTTTGGCATCAAAATGCAGGCATCTAAGGTTACAGACCTCCATGTTTTCCTTTATTCCTTATTTCTAAAGCCTCTCTTTTTCTATTCCTTTCTTCTTAATTCCTTTCTCCAGAGTTCACAGATAACTCTTACGTTTACTTTTAATCTCCCTTTATTTTTTTACTCTCAAGTTTTTTTTTTTTTTTTTTAAATCTGTCCATCAAAACTTTCTGAGAAGTTGGAAAGAAACACATCTCTTTTAGAATTACAGAATTGTTAAATCCTGAACATATTTCTTCTTTGATCCTAACAATGCCTTTCTATTATTCAATTTACGGTCCTTATAAAGATTATGTGGTGTACTGAATATGTTTGAGGAAAAGATTTTAAAAGCTGAAAAAATAATTGGTGTAGCACTCCATGTTGTTGTTGTTAGGTGCTATGGAGTTGATTTCAACTCATAAGGACCCCATGTGACAGAGCAGAACTGCTCCATAGGGTTTCCTAGGCTGTAATCTTCATGGGAGCAGATTTGCCAGGTCTTCCTCCTATGGAACTGCTGGGTGGGTTCGAACCACCAACCTTTTGTTTAGCAGCTGAGCTCTCAACTGTTGTACCAGGGCCTCTCTGAGTTTATAAAACAGTTAAACACATGAGTTGTTTCCCTTTTTCCTCAAAACAATGCTGTGAGTGAGGGAGGATGTACCAGGGCCTCTCTGTACCAGGGCCTCTTAACCGTTGTACCAGGGCCTCTCTGAGTTTATAAAACAGTTAAACACATAAGTCGTTTCATTTTTACCTCAAAAAAGCACTGTGAGGGATGAAGGATAGGAAGGTATTCTTGTATTTTACAGATTATGAAATAGAAAGTCAGACTTGCCCAAGTTCACGGGACTATGAAGTGACTAAAGCAGGTATCAAATTCATAATTTCTGACTTCTGGTCCAGAGCTCTTTCTGCTACATGCCTTTGGCAATTTTACTGCTCATAAGTGCTTGGTCAGTCTTTCAATAAAGAAGACTATGAAAATGATTGAAATTTACTATCATTTTTGCATCTCCTATATAGTTGCAATTAAAAAGGTATTAAAACAAATGGTTAAATCTAAGTACTTGATGATGTCTAATTATAAATTATCCAGGGATTCCCAAGTCCATCTCTATGGATAGTCAAGATTTGGCTGTCAATCATTTTGCCCAATACTATAATCTGCTCATTTGCCACTTCTTGACAGATACGCTGTTTACTACTTGGGATGAGTCAAGACCCTTGAAAAGCACATGGACTCTAAATGAACTGTAGCAGTTCAATTCTATATCATTTTAAGAATAATTGTTAACAATCCAATACATAAGATGGATAGAGAAATAAATGTTCACTAAATAACAGCGGGATATTTTAGTTTTAAAAATAAATACAAAAGGAATCAAAATACATCACAAATCTGTTAAAATACTAACAAAATTGACAAACTTCAAGCAAATCTAAAAAACACATGTAAATATATCATTAATTAACAATAAATATAACAAAAATAATATAAACATTAAAAATTACAAAAGGGATATGGATGGTTATATAGGAAAACATAAATTTCTAAAACTGATTCAAGAGGCAAAAAGTTGAAGAGACTAAAGAAGAATTAGCTTGTTAAACTTCCAGGGTAGACACTAGATAATTCTTTGATTATCTGAACAATAAAAACCATGAGAAATTTCCAGGCTCATTTCAGGAGTCCAGCATAATCCCAACTCCAGAAAAAAGACAACTACAGGTCAATTAAACTTATGACTATAGAAATTAAATTCCTAAGTAAATTTTTAGCAAACTGAATTCAGACAAGTATTAAAATAATAGTACCCCATCATCTAATGGTATTTATTCTAAGAATGTAAACATATCTCTGATAGAATTCTTTACATTAATAAGCCACAGAAGATAAAATACAGTATACTAGAAATCCAGGATGCTTCCTAAATCTGATAAAGAATACCTATCCTCAGACAAATAGCCAGATTCATATTTAGTGGTAAAAGGCATCATTTAAAACAGGAACAAGAAAGCTCAATAGTCCTACTGTTTTAAAATATTGTTCTAGACATTTCAGATTATGTTATAAAACAAAAATGGAAATAAAAGATATACATATTGAAAAAGAAGAGGCAAAATTACTACTCCCCCCCTCCATGGATTGTCTGTCAATAAAATCCAAGGTAATCACTGTAAAATGTATGGAAATCAATAGCAGAATTTAGTAAGGTAGCCAATTAAAATATAAACATAGAAATCATGTGTTTTCTCCTATATTCTACTATAATGGGAAAGCAAACACATTCACAATAGCAACCAAAATAAAAATTTAAGGAATAATTGTAAGACATGAAGTGGACCTGATTAGGGGAGGAGGGCAGTCTCTGAAACTTTAATGGATGATAGAAAATACTGGAATAAATGCATAAACATAACATGTTCATTACGAGAAATTCTCAAGACTTAAGTTATTTTATAATTAATATGCAACTTTACTATAATTCCAATTAAAATCCTGAATTCAACATAAATCTTTGGAAAGGCCAACAAAATAGATAAACCACTGGGGGGTAAGTCTAATTAAAAAAAAAAAAAAAAAAGAAGGAAAAGAAAATATACAGGAGATAAGGATGCTTTGCTACAGAATATCAATTACCAAAATTGACTCTACAAGAATGAACATGGGGCGAGGGGACAGGAAACTTGGAAAGGGTAAATAGAAAAGGAGGAACCTGATCTATCTAATTTTAAAACACATTATAAAGCTACATAAAGTAAAGTGGTGTAGTGTACTGCACAGGAATTGACAGAGAGAAATCATAAAACAAAATATAAAGCTCAGAAGCAGACCAAAGTATCTAAAAACTTAGTATTATTAGTAAAGGTGAAATTTCAAATAAGGGAAAAATAAGGATTATTCAATAAATTCTGAGGGGGCAATTGGCTCCTTATTAAACAAACAAAAACAGTTTTCAAAAAGTGCTAAAAGAAAATATAGGTTAAATAGACACGTTTAGGATGAGGCAGACTATTCTAAAATGATAGTGTAATGAGGCAGTAAGTCACCCAAATGGAAGTGTATAGTAGGCAGTGATTGTGATATCAGGGTCTGAAGAGGAGAGTGCAGGGTTGGAGGAAGTAGATCTTGATTGTTACTGAAGTCATGGGATTGGGCTGCAATGATGGAGAGTACGGGGCGGGGGGGAAGAATGGACAGATACACGGCGAATGTGAATAGATGTTCTATCTGGATGGTGGGATTATGATCTCAAATTTATTTACTTAACAAATTACTTGATTATAATTATAATAAAACATATCTCAACCTGAAAGAAATATGGAAACTGATTAAGCTATCCTTTTATCTTTTCCCCCAAACTACTCTTCTTTTGTATTTTCTATCTCTATTAATCCATATTTTTAAGGATGAGACAATGGACGCTGGATAGAGGTTAAATAATTTGCTCAAGATCACGCTGCAAATAGTTGGCTGATCTGCAATTCAAACCAATGTCTACCTAACTCCATGGTTCATGTTCTTTCTTTGCTGCCTCAAATAAGAGTTTTCTTACTCCAAAAAATGGCTCCAAGTATAAAAGGTAAGCAGATGATATGTAAAACTTATGAAAAAGCTTATGAAACAATGTATTGTTAAGTGATTTGGGGTCATCATTTTAATTAACCATGTTAAAAAAGTCTTTATAGAGGTCATGTGATCCTGAGATTAAGAATTTGAAGAACCTGGGATCAAATAGCAACTGTATGACTATGTTTGACTAAGGTGTGCCTGCCCCAAGCCATGGTATTTTCAGTTGCCTCATATGCATGCTGAAGCTGGACAATGAATAAGGAAGACTGAAGAAGAATTGACAACTTTGAACTGTGGTGCTGGCGAAGAATACTGAATATACCGTGGACTGCCAAAAGAATGAACAAATCTATCTTGAAAGAAGTACAACCAGAATACTTCTTAGAAGAATGGCGAGATTTCATCTCATATACCTTGGGCATGTTATCAGGAAGGATCAGTCCCTGGAGAAGGACATCATGCTTAGTAGAGGGTCAGCAAAAAAGAGGAAGACCCTCAATGAGATGGATTGATATAGTGGCTGCAACAATGGGCTTAAGCACAACAACGATTTTGAGGATGGCGCAGGACCGGCAGTGTTTCATTCTGTTATACATAGGGTCATTATGAGTCCGAACTGACTCGACGGCACCTAACAACAACGTGACTATGTATAAATTATTTAACTTTTCTGAGCTGATTTCCTTACCAGTAAAATGGGAAAATGATACCACCTGTCTCACAGGATTACTACAAAGATTAAAATGAGAAGTTACAGAGAGTTGCTTTTATTAATTATAAAGTGCTTCATTGGTGCTCACAATTTTAGAAAAAAATACAAAAATATGAAATATTTATCTATGAGATCTGAAATCTATTTTAAATTGCTATGGACCTTGTTCTTGACTACATAACATACACAGTTGGGAAAAGGATGCTAAGGGCTATGTTTCATGAATTTAATGATTACAAGGTTTCTGAACCCCTCTGGTGAGATGAAGAGGCTGTACTGCACATGCATGTACATCGTTTTAGTCTGGCTGTGTTTTCTACTTGCTGCATTTTAAAATTCTTTTATTGCTTTGTTTCTATAATCTTTTATAAACTAGATATATATATATAAACTGTGGCACTAATACTTTAATTAGTACATTAATTTTTTTTCCTAAGAAAACTCACTGATAGGCCACTAGGGCTCCAATGTGGCTGCCAAACATTATTAAATATGGTAAATTCCTAAAACATTAGAAGTTTTGCTTTATGAAAAAAATATAAAAAATTAAATACATTCAAGATAAAAACACTTTTTCAGGCAAATTATCTTAAGCTGCATTTAAAAAGCAAAAAAGGAGATGAAGGTAATTCAGCATAGCAAAATCTTAAATGTTGAAATTTATTACAAAGGTGGAGTGATAACTACTATTAATTAATATACAACTGTCACCACAGCCATTGTACTGGCAACTTGAATATTAAAAAAAAAACTAGGTTCTTTTAAATAAGTGATTATTCAGTTGAAGTTTTTCCTCTGTATTATTATTGTGGTATACTAATTCTAGAGATTAATCTGGTTTGTATTTACATTCAAGCCTCTGGGTTGTCTGAATTTCTAATACTAAAAATTCTCTTAAAAAAAAAAACCTAACTCAAGTGCAAAGTTATTGTTTCTGTATTCCCATATTTGTCAGAGTAGTACCTTCACTTATATGACTATTTGATTAATGAATAACTGGCACACAAATAGGCATACAATAATTATTTGGTGAATGATTACATGAGAATAACTGTTAATGTTAATATAAATAACTGTAAATGTTAATGTACTAGTTTCAGATTATTTGCCTTGACCTTCTAAAAGAACAGTAATTCAAATCCCCTACTTCCATTATTGGAAACCCTGGTGGCGTACTGGTTAAGAGCTACAACTGTTATTCAAAAGACTGGTACTTCGAATCCACCAGGTGCTCCTTGGAGACCCTAAGGGGCAGTTCTACTCTGCCCTATAGGGTTGCTAGAAGTTGGAATTGACTCAATGGCAGCAGGTTTGGTTTTTTTTTTTTGGTTTATTTCCATTATTTGGTGCCCTGGTGGTGTAGTGGTTAAGTGCTCAGCTGCTAACCAAAAGGGTCAGCAGTTCAAATCCACCAGCCACTCCTTGGAAATCCTATGGGGCAGTTCTACTCTGTCCTATAGGGTCGCTAGGAGTCAGAACTGACTCGAGGGCATCTAACAACATTTCCATTATTTATGTTCACATTAGCTTTGAAATGGATAAAGGAAAGTTCTGTTGAAGAAAGATCAATGCTCAGTCAGTAATTCAACAAATATTTAGTGAGCATGTTACCAATCATCAGGCTCTTGCTGTATGTTCACAAGGAAATATTTTAAAACAACATGCTGCGTATACAAGTATTAAGGAAGAACACCCTGACCCAGACTAGGGATTCAGAGAAAATATCACAGTAGAGGTAACATTTAAGCCAAATCTTAAAGAACAAATAAGAATATGGCAGATGTACAAATGGAGAAAGACATTCCAAGCAAAGGGAAAAACTTCTACAAAGGCATAAAGTGTGAAAACAAATGCTCTGTTTGGGAAACATACACAAAAATTTTGGAAACACTAATTAATGCCACAGGGAGTCAAGATAAAGATAGGAAAATACCTGATGAATCTCACAATTAAATGTTATTAAATCTGTCTGTGTGCCAATTCTGGCAAATATATGTAAACAGAAATATATTTGTTTACATATTGTCTCTCTAATGTGGCTTCAAGTCAGTTTGGAAATGTGAACTCTAAAACATAGTCTATACTATATAATTAGTATGATATTTTGAAGGATAGGAGATTTGGATAGGAAAAATTTAACAAGGAAAACTTTTCAGATTGATAGTCAAAATAGAATATATGCTTTTTCTTTTATCAAGGAGAAAATTCATTTTTAAGTTGTGGGTTATAAAGTACTTTACGTCCTTTATTTAAAAGGTGAAAAAAATTAAATCTTTGTGTTAAGCTGAAACTATGTCTGCTACATAGAATTTAAATACCACCTTTTAAAAAGCTTTTAATTTAATTTAAAAAGAAAGAAAAGACTCACCTTCCTCTGGTAAATAGCAATCCAATCTGTTGTGGCGAACCACTTGTGAGTTTTTATATCACTCACACCATTCTTTAGATTGCCAAACCGCTTAGTTAAATCCACCTGGAGCAGGTTCCTTAGAAGGTCCTTGAGATCTGAACTGAAGTGGGATGGGAATCGGACCTGCACAAACACAAACACATCATGTGGTGAAGCACACATTCCAAGACTCATCTTGTGATATTTCTGTTTTGATTTCCGAAGGTTTTTTTTTGTTTTTAAGGTAAATGGGTCATTACATAAACAAAAAACATGTAGTGATGACTTTCAAATGCTATTAACTATATCCTATAGTCCCCATAGTAGTCTTAAAGAAGAAAATTATTTGGGAGAATGAACTAAAACTGTTTTGGCCAGGAACCCCCTTTATGAACCTGGACCCCTCTCCAGAAAAATGTGCATACAGACAACTTTTCCTACAATGTCAGAAGGTCCAGCCATCTTCTAGAGGGCACCTTTGGGCCCCACATCACAAACCTCCATTTTAGAGATATTTGAGTCAACTTGTAATTTTAAATAGAACAAGCAGCATGTGAAAGACATCAGTATGCACATTTTAAAAAGCGATCTATCAAAGAGGAAGTCTAAAAATGATTGTGAAAACCCACAGTGCTTCTCACAGCATAGAAAACTGTTTTTCATTTATCAGTGGATGACTTTTAAACAGAATTCTGCTATTATGCAACAGTATAAAAATTATTTAAATTGGTTTAAAAGTGTTTTTCCACCTCCGAAGTTGTGAGTCATGGGGAATCGATTCTATGGCAGTGGGTTTGGGTTTTTTTTGGTTTAAGTTATGAAGACTTTATAATTAGTTGGCTGGCCTCCTGCCTTAAAAACAATAAAAAGCCCATATAACTTAAGACGTTAATGTTAGGCAACCAATAAAATTAAAGTACTATTCATAAGAGACCTAAGTCATTTTTTTTTATTGTTAGTTTTTATTTTACTTTGTTGAAACACATGCTTCTCTACTCAAACCTAACTTCCAGATCCTACCCTTTTATTAGTACGTGTACTGAAAAATTAACATGGGCATTACTAAGGGATGAGATCAGAAGGAATAACTGCATTAACATCTTTCGTATTCTCTTTCATTACTACCACCTCTCCAGTAACCCTTTTAATTTGTGCTCAACCATCTCCCATTTTATAGGCGAAACAATTGAGAAAAAGATTAAGTAACTTGCCCAAGATTACAAAGCTAGTAAGTGGTAGGTAGTGCCCATAATTCCAAAGCAGCTATTCTGAAATAAGTATACATTTTTAATTATTCTATATGTCTTTCATGATTCAGTAACTTGAGTATAGTCATTATCAGGAAGCTTCTAAATAAATTTTCTCATGTTAAAAATATTTTGCTGCACCTTTCCTCACTGATTCTAGGTAGGGCACTATTATACTAGAGATTAACAGGTATTCAAAAGGCACACTGTCTACTTTAAAAACAATATGACATTTTTTCCAGTGGTTATATTCTAACTTGTTTAGATTCCAAAGAAATAACTGGTTCGAAGTACATCTATCTTTGTTTAGAATAGAGCTGAATGAACTGTTCAATGTAATGTGCCAGTTAGTCTCCCCTTTATGATGTTTAGAATGGTAGACAGTAATGTTCTATGTATAAGTTATCTTCTGAATTCAGGTTATTTATTTTGGAATGCAAATAAAGTGAAGGTCTTGAATTAGTGTGTTGTGTGTGTTTAATCTTCATAACAGTGATTCTCAAAATCCTTCCTTCCTTCCTTGGAGGAGAGGGGCTGTGTTGTGATGGTAGGTATCAGAATCATTTGGGAATTTTTCAAATTATAGATATATCCTCCTCATCTTCACATCACATCCTTTTCTTGCCCAGAGATGCTGATAGGTAGCCCACACTCTCATAGTGAGCCATGTTAATGGTAGGATTCTGTCATATCCTTCAAGTATACTGGGGGAGATAAAATCAGAACCACTGTAGAAGTATTTTTTCCACACTTATTCTGAAATGTAATCTGAAATGTAGTTTCTTGGTTGATAGAACTTTCTAAGCAGCTGCTGATTTAGCAAAACTGGAGTTAAAAAAAATAAATAAAATTATGTTTTAAATGTAAGACCTTTATTTATATTAACCTGGAGACACCAACTATTTCTATAAAGGCAAAAGTGACTATCTAATTTTTCCTTCTAAATGGTATCAAGAAGGATATTATTTTTATCATTATCAATCATAACTGCTATAATAAATGAAACCAGAATCCTAGAATATTGAAGCTAGAGGGACCATAGTTTAATTTAGTCCAAACCTTCATTTTAAAGATAAGGAACCTTAGCCTCAGTGAGGCTATCAACTCAGAAGTATATTCTTGGGACAATAACTTAAGCCTCCTGACTTCTACATCTGTGTGCTGCCTGCCAGGCCATGATAGAGCAAATAACATAAAAGTAGCTGTAAGGAGCCACATATGAAAAAGAGAGTCTAAGCTCACTAAATCATTAGGTCTGAGAGATTAGGTCATTGGAAACTGGCACTATTTAACATAGAAGAGGTGTTTGTACAAAATGGAAGGGGTGATTGTACAACATATACTGCCTAGAGTGTTGTCTTTTTTCCTTAGTATTATTTCCAGTTAGGCTTCTTTTACAACTGTTAGAAACCAAGCTACTTCTGAGTTTCCTAATGATATATTCTTGAGATTCTGGCTGTGAGTAAATCTATTTCAGTGTATAGGATACACAGAACTAGTTCTCAATCCATGTAGTACACCAGAATCTTCTGTGGTAATTTAAAAAATACTGATGTTTGGATCCACAGAAGACTAATTGAATCAGTATCTTTGATGGTGTAACACCCAAAGGTGGAGTCTACTTCAAGAAAGCTTCACAGAGTCAGGAACTACAATCAGTTTGCTGTATACAGCACACACAACTGGTCTGGCATACGTAGAAGATAATAAACATTTAATGAATACATGAATTCAAATAAAACAAATACTGAATGAACACCTAGTAGATGCCAGGTACTGAGGTGCTTGGGATAAACAAAACAAGACAAAGATTTCTGCCTTCATGGAGTTTCCATTCTAGTAGGGGAGACAGATGATAAATAATAACAACTAGAGCGACCCTTTAAAAATGTTAAGCCATCCCATCACTTTTCACAAAACCTTGCAGGGTAAGGTCTTTGATTTTTTACTCTGAAGAAAATGGGGACCCATTACAAGGTTTTGAAAGGAGTAGCAGGATCTGATTTAAAATTTTTAGAGAATCACTCTAGAGACTCAGTGGTAGCAGTGGAGGTGCTAAGAAGTGGTTGAATTCTGTATATATTCTAAAAGTAGAACCAAGTGTTTTTTTCTTTGCACTGGATATGGGGTGAGGACTCCAAAGTGTTTTGGCCTGAACACTTGGAAGGAAGAATATGTCAACAACTGTGATAGGGAAGGCTATGAGAGGAATAGATTTGCTAGGGGGAATAGAGATCATCAGGAGTTCCATTTTAGACAGGTTCAATTTGAGGAAGAATTTGGATGTTGGACACAAGAACTTGGAATTCAGGAGTCAAGTATGGGCTAGAAAAATGAACTTGGGAATTGTCAGGATACAGCTGTCATTTAAAGCCATGAGACTGAATGAGACGCCCAAGGAAGGGAGTGTAGAGAAAGAAGAGAAAAGGACCAAGCTAAGGAGATTAAGAAGGAAAAACCAGTAATGCTAAGAATGTGAGGAGTTACTGAAGCTGAGTGAAGGAATAATGAATGGACCATTGAACTACCTTTTATCTTTGGGCAATTCTGGGCCTTTATTTACCTACACATAGAAGATAATGGACATTCCTTGCCATCTCAAAAATTCTACCAAGCTATTTATTTCCTTAGTAGAAAGAACACTTGGGTTCCACTTCCAATTCCAGTTACGTACACGCTCTGTGATCTACGTCAAACACCTTTACCTTTCTAAGTTTCAGTTTCCTCATTGATAAAATGATGGCAGGTATTGAAAAGAAGTTACGTAACTTTTATGAAATTGCCTTGCACCATGCCTAGTATCTTGTGGGTACTAATACAATGTATTTTTTTTCTCCTTCCCATTAGAATATTGTCATGATCTGAAGCTGAATCTTTGAATCAAAGAGGGATCTTAAAAGCCAGTAATATCTATCCTGAAGTTTCCAAACTACCTAAGGACAGTCTATGCTAGAAAAATCATTTTAAGAGTGAGAGAGTTCCTCTTTTCTTCTTGTCTCATGCTCCACTTGTTAATTTATGAACAAATTCTTCTTAAGGTATTTACACAAATTTGTTAAGCGTGAGACAGGCTATCACCCTGGTTTACAAGGACATCATTCTGAATATAGCTGATATCCTACTTTGTAAAATTACATTATGTTATATGCTAAACAAACCATTTATGAAAATCATTCTGAACTGAGCAAACTCAAAAGAATATTAGTTCCGCTTTCAATAGCAGATTGTAAAGTCTTGTGCATTTTGGTTTTAGGAACGGCTATTGTTCTCTAAAAATTTAAGAGGAAGTTACAGCCAACTAGCAACTTAGTTCATGTTGTCATGGTATCCATACTGGGTGATTTAAATTCACTAGCTGGTTTATTGACACTTTTTTCTGTGAGCTTATCACAGAAATTACAAAGTAGATCTTTGACTGAAAAAAGAATAGAAAAATATTACTGTTATTTTCCTGCAATTGGCAGGGGAGGGAATTGCTTAACCAGCGACATTCTTTTATGTATTGGGATAAAATTTACTGGACTTAAATGATTAAAAAGAGTTTGCACACAGCCAATAAAAAATAATCTACTAACTTCAGACCACAAGCATGTTGGAATAAATTTTAAGAAACTATCTAAATTAGGTACTGTAAGTTCTAAAAATTTGGAATTCTACTATTTATCTAGCAAAAATGAACATATATTAGTTGATTTTTCAAAAGGCATAACAATTTTTCATACATTATGCTTTCTATAGATATGGTGCCAAGCTCCAAGCTGCCTCAGAGCAGCTTTAATCAACCTGGATCCTATATATAAAAGAAAGAGCTAGGTCATTTGGGGCCCTGGTGGTGCAGTGGATAAGAGCTTGGCTGCTAACCAAAGGGATGCCAGTTCAAATCCATCAGCTGCTCCCTGGAAACCCTATTGAGGGGGCACTTCTACTCTATCCTATAGGGTCGCTATGAGTCAGAATGGACTTGACGGCAATGGGCTTAGGTCACGTTAAAAATACTTGTAAATACTGGTACCATACCTGTGGGCTCTCTAATCTGTTCTCTTACCTATGAAGAGATAATAGCAGATATAACAAATCCAGAGGGTTATTACCCACACCAACCTCACTACCCTCTACTCTGTTACCGCACCCACTTCCAAAGTAAGGACCCAGTATTACAATCATTTGCCCATAGGACTACTAGAATAAAGAGCTGTCTCAAAGCAGGTATTAATGAAAATTTTAAATGACCACAGCAAGATGTTAAAAACATGGGTCTGGGTGTTTTGCAAATAGTAGAACTGCTTTTATATTTCATGAAAATGACTTCTGAGTACACCTTGGTCTCTTTATACCAAAAAAAACAGAAATCAAACCCATTGCTGTTGAGTCGATTCTGACTCAGTCTTTACCTATAGCCAAAGTCAAACAGAAAATGGCATTTTAATTTCCCAAAAAGCATGAACAAAGGCATCTTAAAAAGTGTAGTGGTATATCTGCATATGTGTATGTTATTTAGAAAGTAGAAGGTGGAAGAAGAGTTAATGTGACAGGCCTGAGACTGCTATCCTTAGAAAGGTCTCCATGCAAGGTTGGTCCTTGCTGGTGACTAGGAACCTGAATGGTAAACACTGATATAAAACTATCCCTAAATGGTAAGACTGTCCCACTGTGCCTAGACAGTACAGACAATATGGCTTATGCAGAACATCTGCTTCCTTTTGGGGATCTGAGATTTTGATATATGTGCTAGGCAGAGGGTTCATATGTGACCAGCCCCCAATAAAAACCTTGGGCACTGAGTCTCTAATGAACTTCCTGGGTAGACAATATTTCACACGTGTTGTCGTAATTCGTTGCTACAGGAATTAAGTTTGTCCTGTGTGATTCTACTGAAAGAGGACTCTTGGAAGCTTGTACCCGGTTTTCTCAAGATTTCACCCCATGCACTTTTCCTTTGCTGATTTTGCTTTGTATCCTTTCACTGTAATGAATTTTAGCTGTGTGTACGGCCATATGTTGAGTTCTGCGAGTCCTACTAGTAAATCGCTAAGTCTGAGGATGGTCAGCAAACCTCAGCATGGAACAGAATAGCCATTTGGCTGCTAATCAATTACCCTTCCATGTTTATCGAGGGAAAAATTACATGACTTTTTGATCATTCACTGTAAACCTATGTTTACAACCCTGTTTTTTTTAGTGTCTCCTTGTATATTGTTGGTGCCCATGGTTATGGTTCCCACAACAGCTATCACTTGGCTGCTTTATTTGCAAGTATCATTTTTGAACACGATATTAACTTTTATATTTCCATGGGTAATGCAGCCAGATAGAGTTGCTGTAGAAACCATAACTGATTCTTGTCATAGAGTATATGGCACCGAGGCTTGAAATTTAAAGACTATATACAGAAACTCAGCATATGTATTACCAGGATAAGGCATAGTTAATGTGGGAATTTTAAGACTATTCTGTCAACTATGCATTTCTAAACCTGAACCTTAATATTGCATGAATAATTTGACATTTAAATACCACCTCCTCTGTTTTTTTAAAAGCAAAATATGTGTAGGAGAGAATCTAACAAGCTGATTGATCATCTTTTTTGTGCACTTAAAAATACCATTTTGAGTTAAAATATTGTAATAGAGAAAGTATTTAATAACCTAATATTCAAATATATGTACATCAGTGAATTAATCACTGATTAAATACATGTTAAATGCAATAAGTCATTGATATCTATAATTTCATAGCATGGTTTCAGAATGGAAAATATAATCAACAAAAATGTTATTACATAAAATAATGAGCTTCTTTAAAAAACAAAATCACAAAAATATTTCTGAATTAAAATTATATTCTTAAATGCAAATACAGGATCCATAAATATAAGACCAAAAATTAGATTTTTAATAATCAAATAATTATTAAAAAATAATTATTTTGTAATTAAAAACTAGTTAGCCTTCAATTTGGCTTTTACCTACTAACCAGAGAAACTATGATATTTTTGTAATGTGGACAAAGATACATTCTGGTTTAGATTTAGGTGTTGGAACAGATGGTTTTACTGGAAAATGGCAAATATGATTTTTTCTTCGTGTAATGCAGATCCTAGCGATCACTTATTGGCAATATTCTACTTTCATGGAAAGTACTTCCTGCTTTAGATGAGTAAAGGGAGAATGGGATGGATTTAGCCCTTTATCCAGTATGGGGAAAGATAAGTTCTCACATTTAATTAAAAACAAAAGTACACCAAATACCCTATCATATTTCTAAACAAAGGAAGAGAAAAAATCAGATATTTTGACATGATAAAATTTTATGCTGCTACTCTCCTCTCTAAGGTGATTAGGGTTAAAGCTGTTAAGATTTTAGAACATACGCAGGTTTCAGTTGTAAGCTTTTATTAGATGTAAAAGTTTGGTATGAAATAAAAGCATATTCATAAAACATTACCTGAAAAAAAATTAACCGATGTGGAACAACTGGCAATTTGAGGCCAATTCAGACAGATGAAAATACATTCACTTTAAGGCAATTTTTATTAAGTAAATGAAAATTTAGTTATGACAGTATCCTTGTCAAGAAATTTGATTTATTTTATGAAGGAGTATAAATAAAAGCAATACAGTAAAGATTCAAGAACTTCATAATTACCCTTCATTAAATTATTTGGAACTATTACTAAAATTTCTGAATTCTTAGTTTTTATATTAATAAAATACTATTCTCCCAGTCGGTTATTTTAATGTATTTTAGTTCCTCATTGTTCATATGATCTTTGGCTGTTATTCTCTCTTGAGATTTTACATGTTCACTTCTGAAATTCTTAAAAAATAAATCACTGCCTTGTTTATTAATTTTTTTCCATGTTTTGTTTCATTCATCTCAAAAGTTCTTTTACTGTGACTGTTTGAATATGCTAGGGGAAAACAGATAAGAAATCTGAAGCCTAGAGATCTACAAGTATAATAAGAACAGCAGTGATATTTAGTTACTTAAAATAAATACTGCATTCTGCCTTCCTCTATTACCTTTGTCAGTATAAATCTTTCAATACCTAGCTTAGTTTACTTATCTGAGAGAGGTGTATATTTTTTTTACCTTCAACATAGTTGAGGTATATGTTCTTTAGTTATTCTTCGGATTTGTGAATATAGCCATAACATAAAGCTTTCCCCATAGAATGCAGTAAAATATAGCTGAAAATCTTGTGATCCCTGTAAATTGCATATGCACGATGAAATATGGAACAATACTATATTAAGATGTGGATTATAGGTGGTTGGAAAGACTCATCCTATTCATAAGTGTCTTGTTCTTACAGTCCAGCTGTGCAGCATCCATGATTTAAATTTGTTTCTTGGCAAAAAAGATAAATTACTACATTATGGACATTCAGGGTACCTTGTGAGTAGTTAACATTGTAAACTTTAAGTTCATAAATGCCGAGGGTCAGCTTTTACACTAAATATAGAGATTGAATCTGGCTGAGATACAAAGAAATAGAGACTTTCTGTCTTCCAGATTCCTTAGGATGATTAGACTTATCTATCTATACCTAAGAAGGCCAAAAAGTACAAAGAAGTCAACTATATCCCATCTCAGGGCAATATGATGTCAGGATTGATACTCTATTTCCTGCTCATATTCTAAATGGGGCTGTGTGGTCTAGAAAAAAAAGAGAGAGAGAGAGGGAAAACAAAATAATAGAGCTTACCACATGTAGGAAGAAGGGAAATTATGGAAAATATACCTTCCCATATACTCTATCATAAATGTTAAGAAGGTCTACTTTTGGGGATGTTTAAAAGCTTATTCTTTCTTTGCTATATGTGGGAAGAATCAGGCTCATCTCTACAAAAACTGATTGTGGTATTTTTAAAGAGATCTTTTGAGATATGAGCTAAGGAAAAAGAAAATGAAAGACCCTAAACAAAAGACTTTTGGAACCAAAATAGGGATTATAAATGCAAAAGAAGAGAAGTTTATGGAGTAATTACATAATGTAAAGTGTTCATACTTATACTATGATTATAGTAAATCTCATATTTAAGAAAAATTAATGTTATTTCAATATTTGCTTAAAATCTATGGCAATTATAATCACAATCAACAAATAATTCTGTTAAAGTAACTTCCATGTATTTCCATCTTAAAAAGGCTTATCCATTTTATATTTACTTTCAACTTTGTGGTGTTTAACATAATTCAAACAAGAAGTCTCTTCTGGAAAAGCAAGGGCATATAAAAACAGCCCCTAAAACTCCTCTCAAAGGTGATATCTACATGAAATAACTAATAATAAATACTGGAAATTAGGGCTATGATCCTATGTTTTATAAGGGATAAAGATACTAGAAATGAAAAATACTCTATTATTTTCCTGATTTGTTTATACAATTGCCCTTTGTTCTTTAAGGGACTTCAATGATTCAATATTTATGCTGCTATAGTAAATGAATGCTAGATACAAGAGAAGCAACTATGGGTATTTCTATATTTTTCCCAATTTAAGATAACAGTGTGATGATACGGTTTCAATCTACAAAGCTTAAAATTCATATACAGAAATAATGAATAACAATACATATGACTTACCTTTCCAGAAACAATCTTTTCATAAATCTGAATTGGCTGGTCTGCAAAGAATGGGGGGTAGCCAGCTGCCATTTCATAGATTAACACGCCTAATGCCCACCAATCCACTGCCTTATTGTAGCCCTGAGAGAAACCAACACCAAATATCAATTATTACTTAATTTACTAAGAAGAAAATGAAGTCATAGATGATTTCAAAATACTTTTCAGGCATACGAAATTTTTTAAAAAGCAGTTGCTGAGCAGCTATTCAGGATAGATAAAAAATGAACAAACTGTATAAGGTCAGGTATAAATTAAACAAACAGGAGAATTTCTGTATACTGGAAACGGCTGTTAGGAAAGATTATTAAGTCTTCTTCCTACATTCATTAAGAGTATTATAGATATCTATTTCTTTGCGATAAGTTCGTTGTTGCTCAATAGTAGGAAGGGAGTTGGACCAAATTACCTCTTAAGGCCCATTCCAGATTCGTAATCTTACAAATCACATTTTCTACATACCCTAGGAAGGTCAAAGGCTTTGAACCAAATAGTAGATGTGAGACTTCATAGTCAGTAGTGGAGCTGACTTCAAAATACTCAGTAGTGTTTCAGGTATGAGGGTGAATGTACTCAAGATAATTCTGCCCGCTTCACAGAATCTTGGGAAAGTTAGAAGTATAATGTAGAACCCAATAAACTTACATATTTAAAGTACGTTTTATTTTAGCTAGCTCCCTTTTTGCTTCTCATCTCTAAAAGATACACAGGAAAGATAACTAATTCATAGGGTTTTGTGAGGGTTATATCAGATGAAAGAAAATAATGGGTATAAAAAGTGCTTTGCAAAGCAAATATACAATTTAAATGTTATTTTTAATTGGTTTTGCTGTTTTGTATAAGCTTACAAAATTAACACCTAGAAGTATTTAATAAGAAAATAAATAAGAATAAAATAGTAATGTATGTTTACATAAAGTTTATTGTCAACTATGATCAGTGTCAGAAGGAGCCATGGTGGTGCAGTGATTAAGCGTTCAGCTGCTAATAGGTCAGAGATTTGAAACCACCAGCTGCTCCACGAGAGAAAGATGTGGTAGTCTGCTTCTGTAAAGATTACAGCCTTGGAAACCCTATGGGGCAGTTCTACTCTGTCCTATAGGGTCGCTATGAGTCAGAATCGACTCAGCGGCAGTGGGTTTGGTTTTTTTGGTATGATCAGTGTCAATGGGCAGAAAAGATTATGGAAAAAACAAAAAAACCTCGATCATGTAGAGAGAAATGAGCTGAGTTCTCAGATCTTTTGTTTTACCCTCGAATGTACCCTCTAATTACCATCAGCACTCCCCCTGTCCCAACCTTTTGTCAAAATTTTAGCTTTACAAACTATTTAGTTTTCAAACTCATAGCTAAAATACAATACTATAATATAGAGGTTTTCTTTTTCTTTTTTTCCTGTTTATTTTTTTTAAAGGGAGGGATTGGTATAATAGGAAAAGTACTTTTTTTTTGTTAACAGAAATGGGTGCCAACTTTGCTTTATCTCTTTTCATTCAAAACTCACTGGTAATGTAATTTATTAACAATAATTTTTACTGTAATGGAAACATGTAATGTTGAACCAGACCCTTAAAACTAAACTTTGATTTCTATGTGTTAGATTATGTGCTAGGTTTAATATAATAAATATTTCAGATGCAAGTCAATACCCTAGATATATAAAATTAAGACAAATCAATAAAAAACAATAAATTACAATATATACATGGGCAAAGGGAATGAATTAACAATTCACACATATAACAAAGAAATACAAATGACTACTAAGCATTTAAAAAATCTAATAAAGAAATGAGAATTAAAACAGTGAGATAGCTATCATTTTCTGCCTATGAGTAGATTTTTAAAAGGAGACTACCCAATGCTGAAGAGGGTGTGGTAGAACAGGCACTCATACAGTGCTGGTAGGAGTGCCAAATGGTACAGTCTTTTTGGAAAGCAATTTGGCAATAGTATCAAGAGCCTTAAAAATATTCATACCCTTTGACTTAGTAATTCCACTTCTGGGAATCTATCCTAAGGAAATAATTTGAAATACAGAAAGATGTTTATCACAGTATTTGTAATAGTAAAAAAGGAAACAACAATAGAAAAATTGTCAAATACTTTATAGTACATTTGCACAAGCCATTAGAATGACGTTTGCTTGCTTGTTATCATTCAAGTGAAAAGAGCATGCCACAAAACTGTACATTCACTCTGATCTCAACTGTGATAACATGCATAGAAAAATTAAAAGCAAAATGTATAAAAGTGCTAAAAAAAGTTGCCTCTGGGTGGTAGGATTACAGATTTTTTTGGTTGTTTCTTTATATTCTGTATTATCCAAATTGTGTACAATGCATGTCTATCACTTTTATAATATAAATGCAGTTTTTAAAGTTTTGGTATTTATTTGTGGTCACATTATTTGTTAAGCATACTTAAAGAAGAAATGTGTTAACTGCAATGATATTAAGATTATAAAAACTAAAATGTTACATATGCTTTAAATTATGAAAGATAATGAGAGGAAAGCTGAAAAAAATCTTTTATTTCATTCTAACACTTGTATAAACAAAAAAAAAAAACAAACTCATTGCCGTCGAGTCAATTCCAACTCATAGAGACCCTATAGGACAGAGTAGAACTGCCCCACAGGGTTGTATAGGTTAGCCAAATTTCAACTGGTCAGTGAGTACTTTACTCAGTCTGTTGTCTCTCTAAGCACATGTCTTATCCCTTACTCTTTCCTTGGTCCAACTTGTGTCCAGTTATTCTTAGTTTCTCCTTTCTGGTTTTCACCACCAACGAATAGCAGAGGAAAGGAAAATGGATAGACATCAAACCATCCTTTTAGATATTACAGTTTCTCTAAGCACATTTCACAGTTTGGAAAAGTATAACTGCCTTCAGTAAGAGAAACTATTCTATTGTTGTAATTCCCATCAGACCAACTTAAAAAAAAAAGCAATATATTTCCTTCATTTAAGTGGTAAAAGTGAGACAAAGGAAGAATTGATATGTATTGTCTCTTGATTTGCCTTTTGGCATAAGTCACAGCAAGGCTTCCCTGCCTTCCCCTTTTTGGAAATAATTATGAGAAGGCTATGCTTTTGGTATGGACCTAGAGGTCAGATTTATTCACACTCTCGAAGATTCAGAGTTATAACTGACAGAGGTTATGGGATTAATGGTAGACTATAAATAATCATTCTACAGTAATCATGAACAAATACATTTAAATTTATAACTTAGATTAAATAAAAAATACAAAATTAGGTCAATAAACAGTTTTTACAAAAGTTCACAGTGATGCATGCCTTATATTTCTAATTCTTACATAATGCCATTATAAATATACCTTGCTGAGGATTATTTCCGGAGCCAAATATTCTGGAGTACCACATAATGTCCAAGTTCTCCCTTTAACTCTTTTGGCAAACCCAAAATCTGTGACCTATAAAAGAAAAAAAGTACTGTGAACATTTATTGTTTCAATTTTGGTACTTACACTGAAAATTAAAAATTCAGGGTTAAAATTCAAACCATTAAAAAAAAAAGTGGACAAAACTAAGTCAATGTAATTAAAACTAATACATGAAGCCACTATTTAGTGAATGAAGGCTAAAACGACCCAAGCTGGCGGCCTCTTCCTCCACCGAAAACAAACAAATGAACAAAAAAAACCCTTCTTCAGTCATTATCATAAGATCCCAGATCCAAGGAATAAAAAAGTGAAAACAAAACGTAAAACTAGTTTTAATAAAAAATGTAAGAATTGACCACAGTGCTAGAAGTGTTCTTTAAGTTCAGCATGTCCTCTGTCATTAACTCCACCATCAAAAGTGCAAAAGCACCAAGGGGAAAATCTATTGATAACTGTGTAAAAAGGGATGCTTCTACTCCACTAATAACAGAAACGGAAAGAATACATTGCCACCAGTTCAATATTGGTATTTGGGGCTCGTTTGGCAGCTGCATTGTAGTGGGAAAGAGCATGGATTCTGGGAACAGACAGGGTTCAAATTCTGACTCTATCATTTACTGGCTGTGTGATCTTGCTGTGCCTCAGTTTCCTTAGACTGAAAATGAGGATAACAACAGTACCTACACCTTATAGTGTTATCAGGATTAAGAGAATTAATACAGGTAGAACACTTGAACAATGTCTGGTACTAACGAGTGCTCACAAATCTAGCTATTGTTTCTTTTTGCAAGAGCCTGTGATTAGTTTACACATATAAATTATGGGAGATATAAAGAGG
This sequence comes from Trichechus manatus latirostris, assembly GCF_000243295.1. Taxonomy (NCBI): domain Eukaryota; kingdom Metazoa; phylum Chordata; class Mammalia; order Sirenia; family Trichechidae; genus Trichechus; species Trichechus manatus. The sequence goes on along the minus strand of NW_004443939.1, from coordinate 34,643,463 downwards.
TTCCATCTTTGATAGGATTCATGGTTACTTTTAATTATGGCAGAACTATGAGTTCAACTTAAGCAATTAGGTAGAAGCAACTGTTTCCCTCGGAAAAAAAATTCAATATTGGCCAAAATAAAAAAAAACCATACCCACTGCCATCCAGTCTATTCCAGCTCACAAGGCTGTAAACGTCTATGGAAGCAGACTACTACATCTTTCTCAAAGAGCTGCTGGTGGTTTCCAACCACCGACCTTTTGGTTAGCAGTCCAGCACTTTAACCACTGTGCCACTAAGGCTCCTTTCAATATTGGTAGTTGGGGATAAATACATACAACTGCTTGCCTAGTATTTTCTAAAATATGTGTTCAAGTCATACCTGGATATAACCTTGATGGTCAATTAAGAGATTTTCAGGTTTTAGATCTCTGTAGATGAGGTCTAGGGAATGGAGGTACTCAAATGTTAGCACTATCTGAGCTGCATAGAACCGTGCATGGGGTTCACTGCAAAGAAACAAAACATTAATTTTCTGTAAAATGAGTAACATATAGTAACTAGTAGATTATAATATAAAAATTAACATAGGATAGAGATATTTTTGGAGCAAAAGTATTTTTTCTTTTAAACATATGCAAAGATTCTTATTAGTTCCAAATATTTTTACCAAATATTTAGTAAATCTCTCAATCATATTTAAATAATGCTCTGATACATTTAGGGGCAACATATGTTCAGCAAAAATATAATCCTAAAGTAGTCATCTTATTGTAAATTATTATTCCTCATTTGTTGTTTGTTGTTAGGTGCCATCGAGTCAGTTCTGACTCATAGCAACCCCATGCACAATAAAATGAAAGACTGCCCGGTCCTGCACCATCTTCATAATTGTTGCTATGTTTGAGCCCGTTGTTGCAGCTACTGTGTCAATCCACCTTGTTGAAGGTCATCCTCTCTTTTGCTGACCCTCTACTTTACCAGGCATGATGTCTTCCTCCAGGGACTGGTCCCTCCTGATAACATGGCCAAAGTAAGCTAGACGAAGTTTCACTACCTTCACTTCTAAGAAGCATTCTGGAAGTTCATAGTATACTCAACTTTCTTCATTCCCTTATTAGTTGTCCAGCTTTCACATGCATGTGAGGTGACTGAAAATACCATGGGTCAGGTGCACCATAGTCCTCAAGGTGGCATCTTTGCTTTTTACCACTTTAAATATGTCTTCTGCCGCAGATTTGCCCAATGCAATGCATCTTTTAATTTCTTGAAAGCTGCTTCCGTGGGGGCTAATTGTGGAACCAAGTAAAATCAAATCCTTGACAACTTCAAACTTTTCTCCGCTTATCAAGATGTTGCTTATTGGTCCAGTTGTGAGGATTTTTTATTTTATTATGTTAAGGTGTAATCCATACTGAAGGCTGTAGTCTTTGATTTTCATCAGTAAGTGCTTCAAGTCCTCTTCACTTTCAGCAAGCAAGGTAGTGTCATTTGCATAATGCAGGTTGTTAATGAGTCTTCCTCCAATCCTGATGTCACCTTCTTCTTCATATAGTCCAGCTTCTCGAATTATTTGCTCAGCATATAGACTGAATAAGTACGGTAAAAAGATACAACTCTGATGCACACTTTTCCTAATTTTAAACCACCAGTATCCCCTTGTTCCACTTGAATGACTGCCTCTTGGTCTATGTATAGGTTCCGCATGGGCACAATTATGTGTTCTAGAATTCCCATTCTTTGCAATGGTATCCATAATTTGTTATGATCCATACAGTCGAATGCCTTTGTGTAGTCAATAAAACACAGGTAAACATCTTTCTGGTATTCTCTGCTTTCAGCCAAGATCTATCTGACAACAGCAATGACATCCCTCATTACACATCCTCTTCTAAATCTGGCTTGAATTTCTGGCAATTCCCTGTCGATGCACTGCTGCAACTACTTCTGAATGATTTCCAGCAAAATTTTACTTGTGTATGATATTGTTCGATAATTTCTGCATTCTGCTGGATCATCTTTCTTTGAAATGGGCTCAAATATGGATCTCTTCCAATTGGTTGGCCAGGCAGCTATCTGCCAAATTTCTTGGTGTAGATGAGTGAGTGCTTCCAGCTCTGTATCCATTTGTTGAAACATCTCAATTGGTATGCTGTCAATTCCTGGAGCCTTGTTTTTCACCAGTGCCTTCAGTACAGCTTGGACTTCTTCCTTCTATACCATCAGTTCTTGATCATATGCTACCTCCTGAAATGGCTGAATGTCGATTAATTCTTTTTGGTTCAGTGACTCTGTGTATTCCTTCTGTCTTCTTTTGATGCTTCTTGTGTCGATTTTTTGCAATGGAATCCTTCAATATTGCAACTCAAGGCTTGAATATTTTTCTTCAGATTTTTTAGCTTGAGAAATGCTAAGCATGTTCTTCCCTTTTGGTTTTCTAACTCCAGTTCTTTGCATATTTTATTATAATACTTTGTCTTCTTGAGCTGCTCTTTGAAATCTTCTGTTCAGCTCTTTTACTTTATCATTTCTTCCTTTTCTTCAGCTAGCAGCATTGGTAGCCAGTGATTAAGAGCTTCACTACTAACCAAAAGGTTGGCAGTTCAAATTCACCAACCGCTCCTTGGAAACTCTATGGGGCAGTTCTACTCTATCCTATAGGGTCACTATGAGTCAGAACTGACTTGATGGCAACAGGTTTGTTTTTTTTTTGTAATCTACGTTCAAGAGCAAGCTTCAGAGTCTCTTTTGACCTCCATTTTGGGCTTTTCTTTCTTTTTAATGCCCTTTTGCTTTCTTTATGTGTGATGTCTTTGATGTCATCCCACAACTCGTCTCGTCTTCCGTCATCAATGTTAATATGTCAAATCTATTCTTGAGATGGTCTCTAAATTCAGGTGGGATATACTCAAGGTCGTACTTTGGCTCTTGTGGACTTGTTTTAATTTTCTTCAGCTTCAGCTTGATCTTGCATATGAGCAACTGATGGTTTGTTCTGCAGTCGCCCCGGCCTTGACTGATGATACTGAGCTTTTGCATCGTCTCTTTCTACAGATGTAGTCGATTTGACTCCAACGTATTCCATCTGGTGAGGCCCACGTGTATAGCTGCGTTTATGTTGTTGAAAAAAATAATCTGCAATGAATAAGTCATTGGTCTTGCAAAAATTTTTTAAATTTTTTTATTGTACCTTAGATGAAGGTTTACAGAACAAATAGTTTCTCATTAAACAGCCAGTACACGTATTGTTTTATGACATTGGTTAACAACACCACGACATGTCAACCCTCTCCCTTCTCGAACTTGGAGGACCTTTTTTTTTTGGTGAAAATGTACATAGCCAAGGTTACACCATTTCAAAAGTTTCTACATGTACAATTCAGAGACATCCATTACATTCTTCCAGTTGTGCTGCTATTCTCACTACCTTTTCCAAATTATTCCATCACTGTTATCTTCAACTCACTGCCCGCTAGGCTTCCTATCAAACCTTTTGAGTTGCTGTTGTCAGCTTGATCTCACATAGATAATTCTTTTTTTTTTTTGTACCTTAGATGAAGATTTGCAGAACAAATAGTTTCTAATTAAACAGTACACATATTGCCCTAGGACAATGGTTAACAACCCACGACATGTCAACACTGTCCCTTCTCAACCTCGGGTTCCCTATCACCAGCTTTCCTGTCCCATCCTGCCTTCCAGTCCTTGTCCCTGGACTGCTGAGCCTCATTAGTTCTGTTTTGTTTTTGTTTTTTTTTTTATTTATTGATTTATTCATTTTTATTGTACACCAGGTGAAGGCTTACAGAACAAATAGTTTCTCATGAAACAGTAGTACACATATTGTCTTATGACATTGGTTAATAACCCCAAAACATGTCAACCCTCTAACTTCTCAACCTTTTTTTTGGTGAAAATACACATAGCCAAAGATACACCATTCAAAAATTTCTACATGCACAGTTCAGTGACATTGACTACGCTCTTCCAATTGTGCTGCTATTCTCACTTAAGATGAAGGCTTACACAAAAAAATAGTTTCTCATTTAACAGTTAATACACATGTTGCCCTATGACAATGGTTAACAATCTCACAACACATCAACAATATCCTTACTCAACCTTGGGTTCCCT
>NW_004443939.1:34597677-34633788 GCF_000243295.1 Trichechus manatus latirostris | reverse complement strand
TTTTTGCTTTTGATTGTATCCCACATAACTCTCAGGGTGTCTTCATTTTTCTTTGTTCTTTTTTCTGAGTTTTCCTCAAACAGAGTTGTATCCAAGTGTTGATCTTCAATTCCACTGATCCTGTCTTCCACGGTTTTAAATCTGCTTCTCAGCCCTTCTATGACACCGTCCATTTCTGAAATCTTGTTGTTTATCCTTTGGATTTCTAATTGTTGTCTTTGTATAATTTCTAGTTGTGTATTTATTTTGGCATTTTCCTGCATTATTTTCCTGAATTCTTCCAATTTTTTGTATGTGTTTTCCATGTATTTGTCTATTTTTTCCTCATGTTTGTCAGCTTTTTGCCTCAGCTCTTGGAGAATTCTGAGTATTAGAGATTTGAATTCCCTATCAGGTAGTTCTAGTGCATTTTCTTCCAGTGGAGAGTCATCTGGTGTTTTATTTTGGACAACTACTTGAACCATCCTGTTCTGTTTTTGTAAATATTTCGATATTGTCTGCTGCCTTCGGGGCATTCAGTAGTTATTTTTCTCATTTATTGATTGCAGATTTGTTTGTTTTGTCCCTTTTTTTTTAAAAATTTGACTATGTCTTAGCAGGCGGACTGTGTGTTCTTTGTTGTTTGCTCATCTGTGGGCAGAATACTTTTCACCTCCTTCTCCAATTAGCGGGGTCACTCAGACATGGTACTGCAGAGCAGGTCCAGCTGAAGAGGAGGCTCTGGGACGGGTTGTCTGTGGCACTCACTACAGCCACCAGGGCGGGTCGGCAATCAGTGCAGGGCAGGTTCTAGTAGGCCATGCCTGTGCTGCTTGGTGGTGTGATGTTAAGCGCATGGTGCAGGTAGGCAGGATGTAGCAGGGAGATTGTTATGTGTGGAGCTAAGATGGATATGGGAGAGAGGAGAGAGGAACAGGACCCAAAAACATACAAACAAACAAAAAAGAATGCTAGGGGAGCTTGCCATTGGAGTGGAGAGATAAGAGACTATGAAACGGAGAAAAACAGAAAGGGGAAGAGGAAGAAAATAAAAGAATGAATAAATAAAAATCAGAAAGGTTAAAGAACCGCAGGTTTCCCAGGGATCCCACCAGTGCAGCTATGAGGTCTGAGGAAGTCGCTCTCAGGTGTTGCAGTACAGCCTGGCAAGAAGGCGCAAAGGTATACAATGCCAGGTATTCACGGAACAGATAGAGAAGGAAGATATAGAGAGATGAGAAACTCAGTAATGAAGAAAGACAGAAAGGCAAAAAGAGGGAAAAGAAAACAAAACAAATTAAAAAAAAGGAAAGGACAAGTAAAGCCCTCCCAAAAAACAAAAAAAAAAAAAAAAAAAGAAAAAAAAATTCTCTCAGGGATCCCTCTGCACGTCTGTGCAAGCTGAGGGAGTAGTCTCCTTGCCACGCAGCACTGCCTGGCCAGAAAGGGCTCCCAACTCAAGAAAAGGAAAAGAAAACAAACAAACAATTCAAAACAAACAAACGAACAAAAGCCCTAGGATCCCACCAGCGTGGCAGCCCAGACCAGGAGGCAGCTCCACACTTGAATGGAGCTCCACAGCCCCTCAGGAAGAAGCAAAGATGGTGCACGGAGCCAGGTATTTGAGTGAAAGGAGGGCGAGGTGGTGAGAGGTAAGGAAGAAATCAAAAGAAGCGGAGAAAAGCAACGCCAGCAGCCAACAAATGGCACTCAGAGAGCCGGCCCGTTCGGGTATGTGGAATCCAAGCAGCTGGTGTTTCCCGGACAAGAGATTGTGGCCGCGGGAAGCAGAGGAGGCCGAGTGGGGGTGAAAAAGGGTGGGGGATGGGAAAGCATATATTGCAAATTACCAGTTGTTTTGTCTCCTGCTGGAAGCTCCGTGAAGCTGCTTTCTCGTACCCCGTTTGCTGGTCTCCGATAGGAGTCCAAGATGGCAGATCCGCGCTGCGTTAGCTGGCAGGGGACCTCTGCATGAATCTCTCCTCGCTCTCCGTTCTCTGTCAGTTTTCTCACTCCATTTGGTGCTTGGCTGAGTTCTTTATCTCTTCATTTGATGTTTTAGGCTTTCAGGATTGTTGTTTTCTCTGTTCGTCTTAGTTTTTCAGATCTTTGCTGTGGAGGGACGGCGTGGTGCTTCTGCCTAGAGCGCCATTTTGCTGGAAGTCCCCGTTTTGTTTTATAAGGCTGTCCCATCCCCGGTTCTTGCAAAATTTTATTATGCCATCTCTGGTGTCATTTCTATCACCAAGGCCATATTTTCTAACTACCAAACCCTTCTTTGTTTCCAACTTTTGCATTCTAATCACGAGTAATTATTAATGCATCTTGATTGCATGTTTGATCAATTTTGAGACTGCAGAGGTTGGTAAAAATCTTCAATTTATGCATCTTTGGCATTAGTGGTTAGTGTGTAAATTTGAACAATCACATTAATTGGTCTTCGTTGTAGCCATATGGATATTATCGTATCACTGACACCGTAAGTACTTCAGAATAGATCTTGAAATGTTCTTTCTGATGAATGCAATGCCAATTCCTCCTCAATTTGTCATTCCCGGCATAATAGACCATATGATTTTGCAAATCAAAATGGCCAATGCTTGTCTATTTCAGTTCACTAATTCCTAGGATATTGATCTTTATGCATTCCATTTCGTTTTTGATGACTTTCAATTTTCCTTGATTCATACTTTGTACATTCCACGTATACATGGATGTTTGCCGCTGTTTCTTCTCATTTCAAGTCGTGCCACAACAGAAAATGAAAGTCCTGAAAGATTTACTCCATCCATGTCATTAAGGTCAACTTTACTTGAGGAGGCAGCTCTTCCCCAGTAGTATTTTCAGTACCTTCAAACCAGAGGGGCTCATCTTCTGGCACTATATCAGACAATATTCCCCTGCTACTCTTATGGTTTTCATTGGACAGTTTTTTCAGAAGTAGATCACCAGGTCCTTCTTTCCAGTCTGTCTTAATCTGGAAGAGCCACTGAAATCTGTCCACCATGGGTGACCCTGCTTGTATTTGAAATACTGGTGGCATAGCTTCCAGCATCACAGCAACATGCAAGCCACCACAGTACGACAAACCGTCTACCTTTCTCACACAAATTTCATGTACTTAAAGAATTTCACTACATAGAAACTCTTTAACTTGGTCTACAGATTAATGTCATTAAAAAATCCAAACTATTCCTATTATAAAAATAATATATTCTCCTTATAGAAACATATCATAAAATATTGTTGAAGAATAAAGAATACCAATGATCCCATCCTGAAATCATAGGTATAATCCTGGTGTGTGAGTTTCTAAGTCTTCTACTGTGCATGTGAATACAGACACAGACATATGTATAATCTGTATGTTTCTGTAAACATGCAGTTTTTGCATGTAGAGATTAGATCAATTGATATATAGTGTAACTCTGATACCACATTTAGAGTATTACTTTAAAAGGAGGTACTATACTGATATTCTTATTTGAGTTTCTATTTCATCTTTAGTACATTCACTGAATTCTGCTAATTTACCTGATAAATTGCAGTGACTTTCAGATTTGTGTCACCAAAGAACAACCTTAACTATAAACAGGATTTCTCTTAAGAAGGTTGGCATGACTTTGATCTGGTACAACCAGAAATAGAAATTCCAAGAAAAAATTATATACAGTCCTCCTATGTTTCCCAGATTGATAACACATCAGGTGCTCAGTAAGTATGTGTTGGTTGAATGAATACGTAAAGAAAAATACTTTTTTGGGGGGAGTTGGGGGGGGATATTTTACAATACTCTTCTAGTCTCAGCCCCATCCCAACACTGTAAAAACCCACATGATATGATAAGCAGTGAGGGGAACATTAGAAGGAGATGTTGGGAGAATCAGCCTGGTCACTATAACATTTATCCCTAACCTTGGAAATGTTTGACCTGGGAAGGCTCCTTCTATTTTTATCTATGTAAGCCCTCAGCATTTTATATTTATTTCCACACACTGGTGTTTGGAGAAATCACATAGATCTATATATAAAATTGTTGAAAGATGAAGGCAAAATATTCCAAGTGCAATTTGTTATCGCATATTTCTAGTTAATATTGAAGGGAATGCAGGAAGATAGCAGGAAGTTTCAATGCTGTAGCAGCTTTAAGTCCAGATACCTGCAATTTAAGTAGGGAATCATAATGACTCCATCAAGTTTGATTAAGGCCATACTCCACAATAACTCAGCATTCTCATTACTTCAGTTTCTAGGCCCCTTCATGATACATTTAAATAGGAAGTGTATATATAGAATGTGTGAAATGTTAGAAAAGATGGTGTCTTAGTGTGAATTATGTTAACCAACTTGCTTTCCTCCTAGAACCAAGTCAATTTTTGAAGAAATGAGAGTGAGGGGAGTTTCAAAGGAAAGAAGCTAGTAGAAAACAGAAAATGACCAAAATATTTTTGGAGGACAGGTTTAGGTGTGGTACTTCAGTATAAAACTTTGAATAACCATGGAGCAATATGAGGATTCTGGGCCTGCCTGGACAAGGAGTGGTAGCAGAGACAGGACAGTAGGCGGTAAAAGAACATCATCAAAGTTACTTTGCATTAACACAGTGTCTGACACATATTAGGCACCCTATACATATCAGGTCAATAAATGAATTGCAGCTTAGACCTCAGGTGACTAAAATAATGTTTATCCATCACTGAATATCATATCATTTTGTGATAATCCGAATCTATCATCATCGTTTTACGAACAGAATTACTATCATCAGTTATTGTCGTTGGTTGCTGTCAGGTTGGTTCCGACTCATGTGCAGAGTAAAACTACTCCATAGGGTTTTCAAGCTGTGACCTTTTGGAAGCAATCACCAAGCCTGTCTTCCGAGGTGCCTCTGGGTGAGTTCCAACTGCCAGCCCTTAGGGTAGTAGTCAAGCACTTAATCGTCTGTGCCACACAAGGACTCCTCATCAGTTGCAGTATAATCAGAAGAACAGTTCTGTTTGACCTCCTACTTATGTTTTAACTATGTCAATATGTGATGTACTAAATGAAGTTGGACTTGCTCTTGGTTTTAGCTTCATTCAGCTAGTGATTATTAACGAACACTAGTAATTTAACAAACTATTACATACAGGTAAAGCTAACAGAATTTATAATCTATTTTAATGACTGTGAGATCTCATTAGTAATAACCTCATCACTGGGTGCAAGCTCCTTTTAAACTATTTTTCAAACTGAACAACTTTAAGGAAAATTAAATTTGGAGAAAATAAACTTTCATAATCTCACCACCATGATACCACTATTATCATTTCCATATATTCCCTTTTATCTTCATTGTACTCAAGCCTGTTCCCCAGAGTTGTAGTAATATTTGTAAATATCGGTATTTTAAAATTCAATTATTTTTACATTTTATGAACTCTTCAATTAATGGACCCTCACAATATCTACCAATGAAAGAATATTTAAATTGGTTTCATGGTATTTTTATTTGAATTTTAATACTCATGTATGGTGGGCTTTTTATTAATGTTTCTATGTAATGCTTTCTATAGCTAAAATATTACTAAATTCAATGAAATAAATTTTTGGCATTGACAATAACTTTAAAATTTGGTTTAAAACAAACACACAGCAGATAAATATTTGAGAAGAAGAAAAGCATTTGTTACCTGAACCTTCCAATTCTTCTTAGATGTGAAAACATTTCACCTCCAGGGACATATTCCATAACCATGTATAAATTAGAATTATCCTATAAATAAATGAAAAGAATTAGTAAACCAAAATTATGTAACCTAGATTATTTCTTGAAAAAATATTTTAAGATTTCACCATATTCAATTAGAAAAAGACAAATTTAAAATCCATTAGACAGATTAATATTAGGAAACAAAATAAATGAAAAATGCTCTAGCTTTTCTATACTGCGGTAATCATTTATTTATTTATTTTTGTATTCTTGCCACACATTAGTCTGGGACTTTTGCTGTTCCTGCTCTTGCAGGGAATGCTTACTTCTTGAACAATTAAACACTGAGGCAATGATATAAGGCTATAATGCAGGCAAAGACATAACAAAGTTAAAAACAATTTGCAAAACTTAATATCTACATTTTATGTATTAGATCAGAGAGATTAATAATTTTAATGGGATCTTAAACACATAAGTCTTCATTTGACTTAAAGAATAAAGGGAAACAGAAAGTTAAAATATTTCATATGAATCAATATTGCAGTGAGCTGCCAAGTGTTATTCCACTGAGCTGAAAAACTGCCAATTTAAAAAATAAATTTTTGTGAAGTTGTATAAGCCACCTAAACAGTGAGTCAAAGATCATTCTGCCTCATATACATGAAAATACTATAACAATCACTAAGTAAAAAAGGTCAGAAAGTGTTCAAGGAAAGCTAAAGAAGGTGTATGGGTATATTCATTTGCGTGCGTGTAAGAATCACTTAATAAAATATCACTGTGGCTTTTGATAAATTGAAATATTAGACTTTGTAATACCATGTCATGAAGAGTTACACATGTCACTTTGAACAATTTCCCCCAGGAGAGCCTTTTCAAATGTTGCCCAGGTTTACAAGCACAATAGGATTTAATTACATAAATTCTGAAGATATTTCTTTTTATGGAGCAGGAGAAAAGTGGGGTACAGAACTCAAATTCTAGTAAAAAGATCAGACTTAATGGTTTGATTGAGACTGGAGAGACCCCAGAAGACATGGCCCTCGGACTCTGTTAGCCCAAAACTAAAACCATTCCTGAGGCCAACTCTTCAGACAAAGATTAGACTAGACTATGGGACATAAAATGATACTCATGAAGAGTGTGCTTCTTAGCTCAAGCAGATACATGAGACTAATTGGGCAGCTCCTGTCCAGAAGAGCGATGAGAAGGCAGAGAAGGTCAGGAGCTGGTTGAACGGACACAGGAAATCAGGGGTGGAAAGGAGGAGTGTGCTGTCATAGTATAGGGAGAGCAACTAGGGTCACATAACAATGTATAAATTTTTGTATGAGAGACTAACTTGAATTGTTAACTTTCACTTAAAGCACAACAATAATTAAAAAGAGATATTTCTTTTTTATTTTTCCATAATCTCCAGGTTTATCATCTCATTTAGAATCCTATTATAGCTTCATATTTTAAAAATATATATCAAGTTGAAAATATTTTATTTGGATATTACTAAAATTTACCTTGAAAGAATACTCCAGTCGAACAAGAAAAGGAAAATTCACTGCCTGTAATATTCTTTTCTCATTCAAAGTATGCTCTATTTGCTTCAGTTTAACAACCTGTAATTGAGAAATAAATATATTTAATGTATTTGAACAAAATGACAAACCTACTATCTTTAAAAAGAAATAATAAAATAAAATGCTTTCCATATAATAGTGAACTTGGAATAACAAAATTGCTAGAATTGGGTAAGGATGATAATAATAATTACTAACCAAGCTTATAAGATTCAAATGAAAAAGCTAATAGAGAAGTTAAAACTGATCTTAAGATGGTCAACTATGATTTCAGTTAAGATACTGTTTAAGAAGCTGAGTGGGAACAGGATATTCCCTGCTCATGATAAATCACTTAAAAATGTAATAGGTGAAAATACTTAGCTCCTAATGACTTACAGTCTGCTAAAGAAGCCGGCCCAAATTGCTGAAATAAGTAGGTATTGATTTTAAATACTTCAGAAGATCAGTAAGGAAAATAAGGACTGTGCAAAAGCCAATAACTAAAAAACAGTGGGTAAAATGAACAATCTGTAACACCTGAATAAATACTGGACAAACGCTAAAAAATTCAGCTTGCATAGCCACTGAAGAGGACGTACAAAATACTGGCAACAAACTCCTATGTCTTTATAACAATTGGGTCATTTAGGATTAATCAAGCTTCCTCTAGATTGTCTACTTAGTCAGATACATACAAAGGGAAAGCAATTTATTTTGACTTTATAAAGACTATGATTCTATCCCACATGTCATTCTATTGGTTTTGAGAACAGGTGACCTCAGGGAGACATTCATTCTTGCTACAGGCTTATTGTTAATGTGGGATAGTCTCAGAAATCAAGAAGTTCAATGTGAATAAGAAAGGTAATTAAAGATACGAGCCAGTTATTGGTGTAAAAATAAGACTAAGGAAAAAATAATTGACTCAGAGTCAGCAGGCCTGTGTTCTAATCTAGGCCTTCTATACAACCAGCTTTGTGACTTTGGAAAGGCTATTTCAACTCTCTGGATCAGTTTTGTTACCTGTAACATGAAATGGTTGGATCATTACCGTCCAAATTCTAATTAGTCCACACTTTTCACAATAAATTGTGTAACATTAGCTGAAGAGTTACTGTTACTTTGTTTTTAATTTTGTATACTATGCTATAGCAGATTTTTAGTTAGGCATAAACAATGTATTAGCTTGTAAAATAAGTAATGAAAACTACAACAGAGAGGCTTCCTTCATTATAGTCCTAAACCAACTGTGTGTGTATGTGACATTATATGATTAAAAATAGAAATGAATCCAAGATATATTAACTGGCAAAGCAAATGTTCTTTGAAAAATCTAATTTAATTTTAAATCTGCATACGAAGGCACAATTATAGGTGTTGTACAGATTAAGGACAGGCAAGTGTCCGCCATCATGCTGTACAAAATCTACTTGGAAGTACAATGAATGTTTATCTGAATAGCAATATATGAAAATAGTTAAATGAGTTACAATGTGATAAGTGTTCAGAGGAGACAATGTTTACTTTAGGCATAGTACATAATTTTCTGATATTTCTTCATCTGTAAAATGCTGATAACAATATACCTACTTTAAAGGTGGCTGTGTGGCATAATGTATGTCAAGTGACTAACACAGTGACTGGCAAATAGTAAGAGCTCAATAAATGTTAAAGGATGGACAGATAACAAAGATTAGGCAAAGACAGAAAAGATACTTCAGTCTGGAATTATATTCAGAACCCATACGTCTTGAAGGGGGAAAATATACAAAGGTACATCTGAGTGGAAGTGGTGGTTCCATTTGCCCACAGCTTAAGACAATGCTTCTCAAAATTTGGTAATGAAGTATCCCTAATTGGCAGAGAAAAATTTATAAGTGCCCCTGGGGGTGTAGTCCAAGTTTTATTTTCAAAATTCATATAAATTTTGTATTTACTACTTAATATTTCTCTTGGTTTAAGTGCATATATTTAAAAGCATTTATAAATAACTTGTCAGCTGAATTCTTTTCCTACCCAAACGCTTGAGGAGGTATTAATAAGGAAGATAGGCCATATGTCATCACCAACTTCCCTACCCAACCCAGCAGAGTCCTGTGTACTCGTGTGTGTCAAGTTCCAAGTCAGAGAAGTAGAGCATGGAGGACCTGCAGGGGAACAGTGTGAACGAAGACGGCAATGGAGATTGGAAGAAAATTATGAAGGATTTCGAAGCAGGCTGAAAAGTTCTGACTTCATTTAGTAAACATCAGGAAGCTTTTTGAAGGGGGGAGTGGAATGATATGAAATAGTAAGAAAATTTCGTCGGTAGTGAGAAGGATGGATTAGTAAAAACTGAAAAATTTGGGGCTAGGAAAATCAATTACGACGTTACTGTGAAATACCAGTTGGCGTTAATGAGGGATCAAACTAGGTAGTAGTAGGAAAGATCTTAGGGATAACAATTACATTTTAAAGAAAGCATTAAGAAGAATGATAGGCATAGAAGTCAGACAAACTGAAGTCAAATTCTTGGTTTACTAGCTCTTCGACTTTGAGAAAATTCCTTAAATAGAGAGGTTATTGGTATAAAAGGAGATTAATGTCACACAAAGTTGTTGTGAAGATTCAATGATATAATAAAGTGCATAGAAATGCTTAACTCATAGTATCTAGTGAAAAAATGTGATTTCCTTAATTTCTGCATTGATTTCCTTTCCCTCACTCCAAACACTCTAAGATAGGGAGAAGCCAAAATAAAACTAGTTGAAAGATTTGTGATTTTTATTAACAGAAAAGGGGTATTATAGTTTTATTTCATTACTTATCTTCAAAAATTAAATAAACTTGGAAAAAATTCGAAATATAAAATCTTTCATCCTAACTATGCACAGATTCAGAACTCGTTGTAATAGAAATAATTTAAAATAGCAGCTATTACTCTGGGAAATATTTGTGTGACATGATTTATCCAAGAGGTAACTTTCTCAGTAATTTACTTAACAAGGGAATTAAAGGAATTAAAAACTTCTTTCCTAAAAGTACTTTAATGAATAAAAATGGCACATTTTGTAATCCTCTTAATATTTTAAAAGTATATTCTGTTAATTCTTGAAGAAAGATAACATAAAAGATCAGAGATTATCCATACAATAACAATTTTAATGACAGGTTTAATCAAAAAGATAAATCAGAAGCATTTTGTTGTTGTTGTGCTACCAAGACAAGTATATACAAGCCACTTACCTCTCTGATACCCAAATTACTCATCTGAAAATGAGGGAAAGAACTAGATGGTCTCTAAGAGTTCCATGCTCAGATTGTACATACAAATTAGACATAGAGCTCAGGAAAGAGTTGAAGCTGTTGGAGAAGAGTGTACAGGGAGAAGGTATAGAATAGGAAAAAGGGAAGAGGGGCTAGTCTGGAGCCCTGGAATTAGCAATCTTTAAAGGGTAGGCAGAAGAAGAAGAAACACATAAAAAAGGGACAGAAAAAAAAAAAGCTCAAGGAGACAGGAGCATAATCGGGAGAGCATGGAGTTTCTGAAGTCCACGGAGAAGACAGTTTCACGGAAGTGGTCAGCAAAGTCCTATGTTCTAAAAAAGTGAACTGAGATGAGTAAAAAGAGTCCACTGGACTTGACAATTAGGTCACTGGATTTGGTGACCCTTGGCAGAGCCATTGCAGTGGAGTAGCAAGAGGTGAGGGATAAATGAGGAGGTGAGGGATAAATGAGGAGGCAGCTAAATTGTTGTGGGTTGAAGAATTAATAGGAAGTGAGTTAGTGCACAGCAATTATACTCCTTTTTCAAGTAGCATGGTTAGAAAATAAATGTGAGAGAGAGCAATAGACAAAGATGCACAATTAAATGATTGCGTATATGGTATATTGAATATTAGAGAGACTTAAGCCATTACTTCTTTTCATATTAGAGGTTAGTTTTGTTTTTTCTTTTAATTTAGAAGTTAGACTATAAAATACACATCAGGTTTTGAAGATTTAGTGTGAAAAAAAGAATGTAAAATATCTCAATAATCTTTATGGTAATCCCATGTTGGAATGATAAAATTATGGATATACTGGGTTAAACAGAATATAGTATTAAAATTAATTTCACCTGTTTCTTTTTTTAATGTGGCTACTGGACAATTTAAAATTATCTATGTGGCTCATATAATGTTTCTACAGGACAGCACTAGTATAGCCACTATTTATAACCCAGACTATTAGTTTAGTACTGTTTCTTCCACATTTTGCTACCTATATACCAATAAAGTAAAAAAAAAAAAAAAAAAAAAAATCATTGTAAGATACTATATCAAGATTTGCCATTTTTTCTTTTCCTTCCCTTAATTTTAAGTAATTAATAGGAAATTAGAAGCTAAATATTTAAGGCATGATTAATTCAGACATTCTGATCCATTAGGTATGCCAATATGTTGTAAATACTTTAAAATTGTTTTTTATAGTATGTAGGTTTTTAAAACTTTTCCTTGCTTTAACTTTTAAATTAATCAAACCCAATCACGTTAATAAGAGGGCTTCTACTGTAATTAAAATAAAGTATAACTAAAATGACTAAATTTCTGTTACTTGTTAATTAGTCCCTGAATTTTTCTACGAGGCAGAATGTAGCAGCAATGCTTGATCTTTACATATTGAATTCAATATTTTGTTAGGAAAATATTATGTGTAAATAATTATTGAAATAATATACCCCCATGTACTGAAGCTGTTAACTATGTACCATGTAGTCACAATAAATAAGAATGAAAATAGAATGCGACAGTAAATTATCTGATGCTCTGGCAATGCTGTCATTATATTGCATCTACTGAATATTCTAGCTGGTAAGACTGAAGTTTACCCTGCAGGCAAATAATGAGTAAACGTACTAACCTTCTGCTTATCTAAGATCTTCATGGCATAATACTGTTCAGTGGCTTTATGTTTCACCAACATGACTCTTCCAAATGAACCTGTCCCAAGGGTTTTTTTCCTTTCAAAATCCTCAAGCCCAGCATTGTTCTATGTATACACAAAAAAATAAAATCAGAAGTTTTCATGAGTAGAATATAATAGTTTAGCAACATATAATCAAAATGGATCATTTAATTTACAACTGTTGTTTTTAAAAAACAATACAAAAGACTATTGAGATTCCAGGTAATTGGTTCTATTTTCCCCTTTGAATAAGAAAGGATCTAATAACTAAGAAGAGAACTTTATTGCAAAACAAAGCATAATAGTAATGGGTGGAAACAAGAGCCTCAGCTGAAATATTAAAGGTCATATCCCAACATAAATTCCTAGAACTGGACTTCTAGTAAATTAGCCACCTATCTCAATAATTACAAACTGACCAGAAGTATACTGACAAAGATAATCATACAGTCTTAATGTGCTTGCAAATAATTGTAATGAATAGATAAACTGAGGGATTAGTCTTTTCATTGGAGTTCCCTGTAAGGAAAGCACTTCATTTCTATCTTTATATGAGGTATAACCAAAAAAAAAAAAAAAAAAAAAAAAACCATTGCTGTCGAGTCAATTCCAACTCATAGCAAACCTACTGGACAGAGTAGAACTGCCCCATACGGTTTCCAAGGAGTGACTGGTGGATTAGAACTGCTGACCTTTTGGTTAGCAGCCGAACTCTTTAACCACTGTGCCACCAGGACTCCAGATGAGCTATAGAACTAGATAATAGCAACATGTAAGATCCTAGTGGCCTTCTCTCTCTGATGCTGTAATAACCCAGTATTACTTAAAATAGTAACAATAAAGAAAGAAGAGTTCCTCATTTCCACTAAGATAACCAAAAGTCAGTGTCCCAGAACAATAATCGGACTCTTTTTCTCCTTGAATAGAGGTTTTGTTTTGAGCAACATCTTTGTTTGGCTTTGACTACAGCACGTAAGCAAAGAGTTGGAGGCAGCAATCTTTTAAATCTGTTGCTGCCAGAGCAAAATGAAAATTACTGGGAACAAATTATCTACATGCTAAATAGCAACAAGTAGTCATTGCTGACCCATTTGTTTAATAGGTTTTTATTACAAAGATTTCCATGAGCATCTTGGAAAAGATATTTCCACAGGCCAATCTGTAGATTGCTTAGCTTGAGAAAAATGTGATGCAATATGATTCTTGTATAAGTGAGGAATCTCGATAGCTATTGGACTTTACTGTAGTTGGATTTGATATCTTTTGCAAATCAAACCTTACTTTGGAGACAAAACAGCTTCTTATTGGATCATTACAGAGAAAGCAACTTTTTTAGAAAAAGTTTTACTTATAAAACTGTTTACATCATATTTTAGTTTCACACTTTAATAATTTTAAATTACTATGAGATTCTATATCAATGCAGAAAAAAAGTCCCCATAATTCTGAAAGGATTAATTATTTAATTTTATGGATTAATATGTGATTTATGGTTTTAACAACACAGATGAATTGAAATGTTTAATATAGTCACAACCAAATATTAGAAACAAACTTCATTAATAGACAACAGAACATCTCTTTCTGGTAGTCACTGCTTTTCTTTGTATCATTAAAAAAATGCCATCATTCTCACATCCATTAATGTTTCAAGTTACATAATGTCTATCTTTTTGTAGTTACTATTTAAAAAAAAAACAAAACCCATTGCTGTCGAGCTGAATAACTATAGTGGCTATGTTTTAAATTATATGTCATATTCTAAAGCTTGGTAAAGATGGCAGCCTTTGGAAGATTACATTTATTTTGAATTAAATATTCTTCAGTGAAAAAAAATACTTGCATAAAACTTTTTATGTGCTAGGGAATAAAAGATTTTCAAAATCTAATCTACAATGAAAGTTCATTAATTATTTTCAACTACAAAAAGATTTTTTTGGAAAGCATAGATGCTCTTTTTATATACACTTTTTCGATCTTAGTTAAGATCTAAAGTACTTATACAGAACTTACCCCATCAAAATGTTTATAAAACAATCCCTGCGTACTTGATATACTGCTAATAGCCAAGTATTTGTGATTAAGAACTTGAAACTATACAATAGTATCTCTCTGTAGTAATTAATAAAAATAAGTATGCTATCAAAGGCATAATTCACAATTTCTATAATATTAGAAAGTATTAAGAGTTTGTGGCAAATTGGAATCAGTATAAAAATATATAATCAGGTATTACTGGAAATTAGTTCTTTTCACAATTTAAGTGTACATAAAATTATTATTTAATAAATCAAAACATAAAGTTATAGCAAAATTCTTATTCTAAGCTCATGTTTACTAACAGCACTTGAAAATTAAGGTTTTTGAAGTGGTAAATAACGTAGGCCAAGAATCATGATTTTACTTAACACAGGATTTTTAAATCATAGAGAATTTGAAATATTCCTTACCGGAGCAGGATTTTCCCACTTTTTTAAAAAGTCTTCTTTGGCTTTGGCTAGAAACTCTTTCACTGAAAATACATATAAAAACAAATTTTGTCTTGTAAGAATATTCGTATTACATATAAACATACGTGCTTAAAAAAAAAAAGACTTAACTCAACTATGGTTGCCATGAAATGTGTATTCACAACCATGATACATTAGAGAGCTATTTACTTTCTCTAAATAAGAAGCAAATACGTTCTTAGAATTTCTAAGGATCTCTAGTTTATTTCCTAATTTTTCCAGGAAACTGTTCTACACAGAGATCACTTTGATGATTTAAAATCTAATAACACAAGACTGTTCCTGAAAACAAACCTGAAGATAATGTAAAAAAGCTAGAAATCAATCTAGTCCAAAATAGTGATTATAAATAAGCCAACAGTGGTATCAACAAGCCCTTTTAAACTTAAGAACTGAAAACATTTGGAGAACATGAACCTGTTGATTTGTGGAGTTTCAAAAATAATTGACTTTGATAAAAGGCTGTTTGCCAGTACAAGGATTTGTGGTTATTAGATTTGTGTTCTCTCTACTAAGGCTAGAGGAAAGGAAAAAAACCACACACTGACATATAAAGGATACTCACAGAGACTTAAAAACAAGACAAAGCACCACCAACAAAAACCCAAACAGCTTAAAAATCTCATTCTGAATTTGGAGAAAAAACTAAATGTCTGAATGCCTAATTTAAAATGTGCACTAAAGTAAAGCAATTCAAACTGGCTGTTTACATGTTGATCAATGAGGGCCACATTATTCTACAGGGCTGTGGCTTGAAGTTTTAGATTTTTTAATTAAATGATAAGTCATTTACAATAATTCCGTTTTTTCATTAACTTTTTACACAAAGTTGTTAACAATGGCTTTTGTTTACAAAATGACTTCAGGTATTTAAGGAAAAAAAATTCCAGGGAGAAAAAAATGGCATTAACAAAATGTATTCTTTATTCTTAATCCTGTAGTTAAGCGTGAGAATAAAACCTAACCACACAAAAGATAATTATTTTAGTGTTTCTTTTTTTGCTCAGAAAGTTCCCAACATTTCTGATATCTGAATCTTTAAATAAAAAAGAAAATGGCAGGAACAGATTTAAATAATGTTAAAATTGTAAAACGCTAACACATAAAGATGACTTTGGATTTTATTTGGAGTTTAAAGCAGACAAAGAGAACCTGGAGTGGCACACTGGCGTTTATTTCAGAAACACTAAGAGTGAGGATGATAATGACGATGGGGAAAAGACAGCAATTAAAAGTGGAAGTGAGGGGCACACAAATCCTTTAATAAAATCATCTAATGATGTAGTAATATTAAAGTGAGGCATTTTAAAAGATACACATGATTACTTCTTCCTTTCTCTCCAAGGTAATACCTCTGGCAAAACATTGTTACTAATCAAAAAGGCTGTTAAAACATACATTGGCATTATAAAAGTTTTTGAAGTTTTTAAAACAGTGATTATAAGCACCAAGAGCAGACATTAGTTTTTAAGTAACACTAGAGCATGCATTTCTGAAAATATTATTTCACTAGTTTATATAATCTGTCACTTGTATTTTGCTGTAAAATGCCCCCAACATACCTATTTTAGAAAATCAGAGAAAAATAATTGTAAAGATTAGAATCTTCCCATTGTATGAAAACCTCATCCACCAAAACAGTGAATTAAATAATTGCACCTAATTATCCAAATATGATCTCATTCCTCTAAGAGGTGAACTGAGGGTGAAGAATTTTTAAATTTTTTTTAGTTTAAGGTGGTTCAAGTCATCCTAACCCTAAAAGTTATTGTATTAGCTGCAACAGAAGAACAGTGGTTTTATAAGATTTTTTTTTGTGGGGGGGCATGGAACACATGGCATTAACTTGGAAGTGATGGTTATAAAATAAATTAAATACATAATTTTTTATTAAACACAACTTGTGGCTTTTTAAGAAACTTGTGATGCCCAAAACATACTTCTGATTTCTTTCAAAAAATATTTTTAGTCATATTTTATTTATAGAACTTTCACATCTAGTTGCAGTATGAAATCTCCAGCTGCCTGCCTGAGTGATAATTTGGAGACAAGGAAGAGAATCAGGGCAAGAAAAAAAAAATCCCTAATATCCTGTTTCAGCTTCTTTAGACACTTCATGCTAAGTGGATCTGGAGTTAAGAAAAAGATGACTGGTCAAAGGAAGAACTGGCAGTATTTTCCAAGGATGGCAAGTTGAAAAAATATTTCCTTTACCTTGCCTGGTGAACGGGCTAGAGAAAAAAAATTCAACTACTTCTTAATTTCACTCCTTAATAAGACATTGAAAGAATTTGTTGAAATACTCTTCATACTCATTAATATTCTGAGTTTTACTATAAAGTAATGCTATAGAAAGGAAAACATTTCTCATAATGATCTTCTGTGAAAATTATCAGAACTGTATATGAACCAAAGATATTAAATTTCGTGAATTACTTCAACAAATAAAGGGATTCTCTTTTAGAGGAGCACTATTTATAATGTCATTAAACTGTTCCATGAAGAACTCTGTTCCTGACTCACTTCTGTCCTATAAATGTATATATACACACATGAAATCTCTAGCTTATAAGTGCACTATTTAGATGTAAAGGTGAACATAGTTAACTCTTTGTAAAAATATAAGTTAACCAAAAAATACATCTTTAAAAACCAAAATCAAACTATTTCACAATATGCTAGATCATGAATAACCCTAAAATAATAGGCAATCCAGAACCACGTATATTTGCTTTAAATTTTATTATTTTTAGACACTGGTGGATTTAACTTTCTAAATGACTTTCTCTGGTTCATTAAAAAAAAATTTCTAACCACTGACATAAGGTGTTGGCCGCTAATTAATAAAATTAGTGGTAGGAGAAATAGCCAGATTCAAACAATGTACCACATTCAATCCAGAATGCCATATAAAGCATACTTTCTGAAGTTCTCTTTTTTAAAATTTTCTTGTTGTATTCTAACATATAACCCATATGCATGTTTTACCATTTGAGCCATTGTGAAGTACTGAAGCAGCCACAGGTTTTGGAGCTTGGCACATCTGAATTAGAATATTGGCTCTAATACTTCTTAGCTGTATCACCATAGGTATCTATAAAGCATCTAACAGTGATTAGTAAATCTCCTTAGGAAAAAAATACCTCAAAGAAGGATTTTTTTCTTTTTTTGGCAAATATATTTTGTTCTATACTGGTCAATAATAGAGCAATAAGATACTACAAAAATAAAAAGGATATACAAAAAATTAACTCAATATCTTCCCAGGAATATACATTTTCAATTATATTTATTTTTCAAATAAATTTATTTCTCTTCAGTGTGTATCATTTAAAGAATCTATCACATGGGGTCTTAGAGGAAAATAAGCATACCAAAGGAATCTATATATTCACCCAAGGTTTGTTTGCAGGAACATTCACCCATATTGATGAGATGAAGAAAGAAAAAAGAGACAATTTTTATACATTTCCACAAGTACATAAAAACACAACTTATTTCTTATCCCCCCAAGATATATTTTTATACATAGGACATGGTTTGAAAATCAGATTACAAAGTTCCTTTTAAATATTAGAAAAATTAAATAAAAATTCAAGTATAGCATAAGTTTATCCCACATAATTCAGATAATTCTACAGTGAATAAGAATATTTCACTAATAGCAGTTAGCAAATACTGTTTATTAGGTATTTTTGGGTACTGTGTTAGATAAACTAGATTACTGCTTATTATAAAAAGAGCCTGCTGTTAGTTACAGTATGCCATTATCCAATTTTAAAAGAGGTTATCATTCATGTTTTGTAAGAACAGTTTACAAATCTACTACTACACACATTATAATTACTGGAGGTGTTGAGTTCTTCAGTCTCTTTGTAATGAGATTAATTTCACTTCCCTCTTTAACAGCAATAAAAGCACAACTCTAACTTTTATTCAATATATGTCAGAAAAAATAGAAAGGAAACACAAAAGACAGAATAAAATAGAATACCAACTTCCTAGGGCAAATACCCAATTACAGTATTAGCTGTTTCATTCAAAATTTACAATATACTCTCTCTTTCAAAACCCATTCATAATCTGGGTAATCTAATTTAAGTGGCATATATTAATCTGTCTTCTGCTACCCTGTACAACTCCCACTGCTTCAAGTTCTGTATTTATTGTTTCCAAAATATCACACAAGAAACTGCAATATAAATCATTTCTATAGAAGGACTCGAGATAAAATTAAACAAGCCATTTCTTCCATCCACTAAAATATTTTATTAACTTGGTATACTTCATAAAAGTATAACTTTATGAGGAGCAAAATACCTTGCAAACAACCAAATAGAAAGTTTTAAAGGTAACATTTGTTCTATAAAAAGTAGTTGCCTACCAGATACTTCTGAAGAGGAGCAAGCTTGTGTCCAAAAAATAAATTGAACAATGATTAAATGACACTCATAAAAACACCGTATTAGCATCAAGTCACCTATACACACTTTCCCAGAATATTATACACAGAAATAAAATGTTAAGAAACAATTATTTGACTGTACATTTCAAGTCAGACATTTAAAAATTAAATGGTAAAGAAATAAAATCAGTAACTATTGTTTAGTGCTGAAATCCATACCACTCTAATTTTCCTTAACACAACTAACAAAAACTTTTAACTCTTCATAGCAGTACCAAAATTCGAACCCACTGCCGTGGAGTCAATTCTGACTCATAGCGACCCTATAGGGTTTCCAAGGCTGTAAATCTTTAGGCAAGCAGGCTGCCTCATCTTTCTCTCGAGGAGCGGCTGGTTAGCAGCTGACCACGCCACCAGGGCTCCCCTCATAGGAATAGGGCTCATAATCTTAAGAAACAAATATTGAATACATATCCTCAACTATTGCAATACCATCTCTGGACTTCTGTTATTTAGTCGAAATCTACTGTAGGAAAGGCACTAGGAATTATAACATCTTGTTAACCCCTAAGGAGCCCTGGTGGCACAGTGGTTACAAGTTCTTGGCTGCTAATGAAAGGTCAGTTGTTCCAACACACCAGCTATTCCGCAGGAGAAGGATGTGGCTGTCCTGTAGGGTTGCTCTGAGTTTGAATCAACTCGTCGACATGGGGTTGGTTTGGGTTTGATGTTAACCCCTTCTGAAAGACATTAATGTCTTTCAGGTATTCCACTTCCTTGGTGCTGGTTTAACAATCTTTTCAACATTTATTTAGCACCCTTTTATGGTGCCAGATACTAAGCTAGACTCTGGGAATACTACAAAAAATAAACATATCTTCACTGTTAAGGAGATGAGAAGCTAATGGGGAGACAGATGAACCACTGTAATGGAATGCGACAAGGACTATAAGGAAGGCAATTATAAGGTACTAAGAGAGCTGAGGAAACCCTGGTGGTGTAGTGGTTAAGAGCTACATCTGCTAACCAAAATGTCGGCAGTTCGAATCCACCAGGCGCTTCTTGGAAACTCTACGGAGCAGTTCTACTATGACCTATAGTGTCGCTATGAGTAGGAATCAACTTGACGGCAATACGTTTGGTTTTTTTGATTTGTTTTAAGAGAGCTGAAAAGAGGAAACTCTTGGGTAGTAAGGTAAGACATAATAGAGGACACAGCATTTGTGCTCAATTTTGAAGAATAAAGAGTTCCCTTAGGGAAGAAGACATTTTAGGCTGGGATGATCTTGTGTATAAAAGGAAGGGAGGAAGAGCATGGTTTATCTAGGGAATAACAACTGACTTGTAATAGCTGCAGCTTAAGGTCTGAGTGTGCAACAGCAGTGGAGGTGAAGTGTACCGGCAAGCAGGTGCAAAATCAGAGACATACTGGTTTGCCATGGTGATGCTTTTGGATATGTGGGAAGGTAGGAGAGTAAACTGAAGTTAGTTCACAATTGCTAGGTTCTATTTCCTCAGGGAAACAGGAGGCAAGATTACTTGCTAAGGGAGAGGGGAGCCAGATGGAGTAAGTAGGGATGAGGGTAGGGGTTAGAGGCATGAATATTTTAAAGCTTGATGGCTATCTATGTAGGGACTAGGAAAGGAGCTATTCCTCTGTAAGTTTCTATTAGTGAAAGAGGAAGTATTAAGTACTATATGCAATTATATAAATTTTAGTGGTATCTTTTATGTAATAATAGTTTAAACAGATTATAATTTATGGGCCCTGTAATATCACTGTAATTAAATTATTTTCATCTCTCTCCTTTATCTTAATACAGTGAAACCTGTGAGAGCCAGAACTTGGCAGGACCGCCTTGTTTTTCAGGGTCTCCCAAGTTTCCCGCCTTTGACAGATTGCAGTCTTACCACTTTTCTATGGCTCCTTTTAGTGGAAAATACTTGCGTTTTCTTTCTCTGACAGGTTTCCACCTTACACAGGTTCTGGTTTTTGCAGTTTTTACTGTACAAGCACTATTTTATTTAAGAATTATTTAGCATATGTCAGAAAGCACAAAACAAGATGGAATTCGAGGTAAATTACCTATGAAAATACCAAGTTCTATCAACAAATTAACAGTACAGTACAATCCCTTCCAAAGCCCCTGGGAAATACAAATCTACTGGAGTATATTAATCCATCTTCTGTCACCCTTACTTCAAACACCCACCTCTCTAGAGCTCTATACTTATTTCTAAGAACACCCCCCGACACACACACACATATACACTATACTATATACTATATAAATATAAATACAAAATAGTCAAACTGGCATAAAATGCCTCATAAAAATGCAACTTATAGTAATCAGAGTAACAAAATTATTCAGTAAAAATTGGTTTCCTACCAGATGCTTCTGGTGATTTGCGTGCTTGATAAAAAAAAAAATAAATTAAACAGAGATTAACACATGAATAATAATATATACACAATAAGTCACCCATCTATATATGTTCATTAGAATATTACACAGAAGTAGAATGAAAAAAATACTTGAGCATACATGTTCAAAAATGTTTTATATAAAGATTATAACAAATTCTTTGGAGATGTATATACACAGACACACACACCCATACATATTTTTTAAACCAACCAGAACCCTACTCTTGGGAAGTTTTAATGAAATATAATATTCTGTCCCTTATATCTGAAAGGTAATTGTGTTCATTTTGTTGAAGGGGGACTTTATTTGCCTCGCCATATTTAAAATGCACAAAGCAAATTCACTATAACCTTAAAAATGATCCAAAACCAAAAAACCATATCCATTGCCATCAAGTTGATTACTACTCATAGCAACCCTATAGGACAGAGTAGAACTGTCCCATAGAGTTTCCAAGGAGTGCCTGGTGGGTTAGAACTGCCAACCCTTTGGTTAGCAGCCATAGCTCTTAACCACTATACCACCAAGGTTTCCTTAAAAATGATAGTGGGTATAAATAACACCTTTTATTACTGCAACTGTATTTGTGCAGTTGAGTGGATGAGACCATACTTACTTTTGTTTTCTAAGCTATCAATTAGTCATTATACAAAGTCACCCATAAATGAGTGTCTGGAAATTTAATAGGCCAAAAAAGCTGTATTTCCTATTGCAATATTTATTTTACTCTTCTTTCCTCTTCTTACGCTTTATTATTAGCTAATTCTTTATCAAAGCTTGGTTACAAGTGAACAGTATTATTGACTATCTCCTTCACTAAACTGTAAAAAATAGAAAAACTTTTTATCAGATATATTTAAATAATCAAATTATAGAAAGTAATACATTAACTTATTTGAATAGTGTCTGCGTGGACAGACAGACTTCTACAGCTAATCATATGTACGTGCTTTCTCTCCCAACTTGCTCTCTGCTGGGGATGCTGTGGATTTTCTAGGCTATCCAAGCCATGTTTAATTGGAGATGTTCCCTATAGGATTTTGTAATGAAAATTTAAGCTAAATTTATAGTCATAAATCTAATGACCCAGGTGATCTTTGAAATGCTCCTTGAAATGCACTTTACTTCCTCGATTTTTCACTGAAGCTTTTTCTTGGAGGATTATTATATCTACCCAAATTGTATGACATGGATTTTTCACAGTCCTCAATTCAAATATTCTGTCTTGTTGCCAGACAAGAGCGAGGAGTGGATTCCCTAGCCAAAAGGGTATGCACATTTTCAACTTAACTAGATAGTGACAAATGGCGCGGTAAATGGTTGTGCCAATTTACATTCCCACCACAATATGAGAGTTCATGATGCTCCACATCCTCATCAAAATGTGCTACTGTCATACTTTTCAGTTTTTGCTAATTTAATGGGTATGAAATCACATCTTCCTGTTAAAGGAGATATGATTTCTATTTCTCAGTAGAATTTTATAATTTTTCCCTCAAAAGTCTTCTACATCTTTTATTAGATTTATCCCTAGATTCTTTAGACCTTTGGTTGCTATTGTAAATGGGAAATATTTAAAAATTACCTTTTCTGTTTGTTGCTGATATTTAGAACATAACTGATATTTATATATTGATCTTGTATATGACAATCTTATTCGATTCTTACTAATTCTAAAATAACATTGGAAGATTCTCTTGAATTTTCTACATAGATCATTCCATATCATCTGTGACCAAATATAATATTCTGTCCCTTATATCTAAAAGGTAATTGTGTTCATTTTGTTGAAGGGGCACTTTATTTGCCTCGCCATATTTAAAATGCACAAAGCAAATTCACTATAACCTTAAAAGTGATCCAAAACCAAAAAACCAAATCCATTGCCATCGAGTTGATTCCTACGCATAGCAACCCTATGAGTTTTGTTTCCTCCATCTTTTTCTTGTCTTACTGTGCAGGTTATGACTAACAAAGCAAGGATGTACAGAAACAATGGCAGTGAGCATCCTTTTCCTATTCCTAACTTCAGAGAAATTGTTTCTAACTAATTTTCTTTTCTCCCACTTTATTTATAAAGTTGTACTAGACCTAATAAATACATTTAAGAATATTTCCTCTTTTTCAATTCTCTGGAAGATTTTGTATAAGATCAAAATTCTTGTGCCTTAAATGTTTTCTAGAACTTGATTGTAAAACTGTCCAGGCCTAATTTTATTTGCTAAGTTTTGAGTAAAATTTTTAACTATGATTCAATTTTTTAAATAGGTATAGTTCTAATCAGTTCTTTTAGAAGTTTTTTCTATTAACTAACTTCTGGCTTTGATGTATCTTTATTTGCTATTCCATTGACTTTTGCTCATGTCTTTATTAGTTTCTTTCTTCTTTCAATTAACCATGCTGTGCTTTTCTTAAATCCTGGCTTTCTCTTTTCCTAATACAAGCATTTAAAAATTTCTCTCTAAATCCACTTTAGCTGCATTCCACAAGTTTTGATATGTACTCTAATTTTTAATTTATACTATGAGTTAATTCTTGATCCATGAGTTAGGTAAATTTTAAAATTATTTGAAATATATGCATTTCTGGGTTTGTTAATTTGTTTTAACCTTTTATTATTGGTTAAACTTAATTGTCTTGTTGTCAGAGGCTGTAGCCTGTATATATTAACAATTAACAGATCTCTGAATATGTTTAATCATATAACGAATTTTGTAAGTGTTCTATGTATTTCTTTGTATTCTCCATTTACTGGATAACAGTTCTCTAGATCTACAAATCTTATATATTTATAACTTTTCCTTCTAAATGGGTGAATTTTGTTTCATATCTTCTGAGGCCCTATTAGAGGTACATACAAGTTTTTTTCTCCTATTATATAATATATATATATATTTACATTTTTATTAATTTTAAATGGTAATCTGTGACAATTCCACTCTCTAATGTTCTTGGAAGAGTCTAATTCTGTTGTATCTGCTAAATATCATTTGTAGTAGATTTGTGTGCATGTGGGTCTATTTCGTTTTTGGATTGTGATATGTTCAGTGAGGCTATATCTGTGAGAGACCTGCAGGGCTTGACTTGAGAGGTGTCCCAGGGTATGTTTTGTATTAGCTTCCGTCTGGCATCCAGTGGATGTTACAAGCCAACAAAATAAAATGAACGTATTTTATTGCAGGTTCCTAGACCACACAATTAATACAGATTAAAGCCTGAACCCCACATGAGGGAAGGCAGTTGATTACAGATTTTAAGGGGAGGCTCTGGCACACCCTCTCACTACCTAGGAACCCAAGCTGAGGGAAGTTAAGCTTCCTTGTTTTCTCCCTGAATCAGTGGAGAGGTTTTATTTTCCAATCTACTCTTTCACTCAGGTTACCATACTTTGAGAATCGTGGCTTTATGTAGAGGTCTAAGAAACCCAACTCACACGGATCAAACAACTTGGCTTCTGTCTCTGTGAGGCCGTTTAAAATCAAAGGTATGAAAATCTCCTCAGGGAGTCGAAGCATGCTCTCCTCCTTACAATCTCTGGTTTTCATTTATTACTTGATTTTTTTGGACCTCGGTGATTTCTATTATATTCTTTTAAGTTCAGATATTCGTTTAAAGGGATGCTTGCTATATTTTATTCAGTATTTCTAGGTGCCCTAGAAGGATTTTCAAGGAGCTTTGGTGGCACAGTGGTTAAGCACTTGGCTGCTAACCAAAAGGTTGGCGGTTTGAACCCACCAGCTACTCGAGGGAGAAAGATGTGGTGGTCTTCTTCCATAGATTACAGCCTTGGAAACCTTATTGGGCAGTTCTGCTCTGTCCTATAGAGTTGCTATGAGTTGGAATTGACTCGATGGCAATCGGTTTGGTTTTTCAGTTTGGTAGAAGGATTTTCAAGTTATCTAGTCTCCAATTTTTGGCCTTTTTTCTTTATAGGGCAAGCTTCATGCTATGTTGTAAGATGCAAAGAGGCCTGTGAAATTCCTTCTTTATCCTTGATATTAAGAAATTTCATCGAAATATATTTAGGTATTGGCATCTTTCTTAATCTTTGTCAAAACACGATGAGCTCTTTCAGTCTACAGGTTCAAGTTTTTTCTTCAACTAAGTTTTCCTAAATCATAATTTTGATTATTGCTTCTGCTCAGTTAGTCATTATCTGTTATGTGGGAATGCTATTCTTTTTATTTGAATAATTTCCTACTTTCATCTAACATACGTTTCCCCTCATAATTTTTATCCCGTCCTTCCCCCCTACATTCTGGTAGGGTTTATCAAGAGAGTTCTTCACATCATTAATTTACTTTCCTGCAGTGATTATTCTGCTCTTTACTGCTTCTAATGCAACTTTATTTTCTGCAAATGCCAGTGTTATGGATTGAATTATGCCCTCCCAAAATGTGTGTCAACTTGGCTAGGCCATAATTCCCAACACTCTGTGGTTGTCTACCATTTTGTAATCTGATATGATTATCCTATTGTCATAAATCCTAACCTCTATGATGTTAACGGAGCCCTGGTAGCACAGTGGTTAAGAACTCAGCTGCTAACCAAAAGGTCAGCAGTTCAAATCCACCAGCTGCTCCTTGGAAACCCTATGGGGCAGTTCTACTCTGTCCTACAGGGTCGCTAAGTTTCATGCTGTACAAGCAGCAGAGAAACCTATTTTATACATAGTGAGGATAATAAATCAACTCGATACCAATGGGTACGGGTATGATGTTAACCAGGCAGGATTAGAGGCAGTTACGTTAATGAGGCAGGACTCAATCTATAGGATTAGGTTGTGTCTTTAGTCAAATCTCTTTTGAGATATAAAATAATGAAGTGAGCAGAGAGACAGAGGGACCTCCTATCACCAAGAAAGCAGAGCTGGGAGCAGAACACATCCTTTGGACCTGGGGTCCTCGCGCTGAGAAGCTCCTCAACAAGGAGAAGATTGATAACAAGGACCTTCCCCAGAGCCAACAGAGAAAGCCTTCTCCTGGGTCTGGCTCCCTCAGTTTGGACTTCTAGCCTCCTAAACTGTGAGACAATAAATTTCTCTTTGTTAAAGCCATCCACTTGTGGTATTTCTGTTATAGCAGCAGTAGATAACTAAGCCAGCCAGGTTTATTTTATTATCAACTTTCCTTATCATATCATTATGCTTCTTTTCTATTCCTGACTGTCTCAGGCAACTCTCTTTTCATCTGTCTCTCACTATATCTTATCTTTCATGTCTTGTTTCACAGACTTTATGTTCACTTAAAATTTTTAAGAATTCAACACAGATGCTATCTATAATTTCTTATATTTATACCCTCCCCCACAAATATTTTCTAAATATAAGTTCTCTCCTCTTGAAGGCAGTGATTTTTATTCAGTAAAAGTGTATAATCTCTTTAATAGGTGCCATGCTGTTGTTTTTCTTGTTTATTCATTCATGAACGATAAGAAATCTTTCAAAACTTTATAAATACCCCAAATAAGGTGGGTTGTTTTTCCTTGTATCCCCTTACTTCCTACTTAGGTGCTTTAGAATCACCTTCTCTGATCTTTAGTTGACACATATTTATGTTATCAGTTAAATAATCCAGTGACCTTCTGTGATAGGAATGAATTCAGGACTACAGGGTTCCTTCCCAGTGGTGATGCCCACCATATCAGGAAAGAGCCCTGCCATATCTGGAAGAAGAAAGGCCTATCTTTTAACTTGGAATAGCCTAAAAAATACTTGGTTGTCCCAGGATAGCTGTTTTAGAATGAAAGTGATAAGTAGTGTTGGATCCCCCACCTATCTCTCCCATAGTCTCTCTTACTTACAAGCTAAATTAGTGAAGGTGAAGCTATTATTTATTTCTTTTCCATGAAGTCAGGCTACTCAGAATAAAACTGTTAAGATTTTGGTGTCTAATCTTCATTTACATCCTATACATGTCTTTCCTTAATTCCAGGACTGATAGACTGTTTTCTCAGTTTTGTGTTCTCATAGTAATTTTAATCAGGATCTAGAAAGGTGAAATACTTAAATGCTTGTCCTCAGTTATGCAATTTTCCTGTAATTCACAGTAGGTTAATGCCTTCTTCTTCTGAGATTCATCCTCAACTATAGCTGGGCCAATCAGAGCTCTCATCTGGGATTTTGATACAGTGAGGCGAGTTATGTTCTGATAAGCACATAACTAGGAGTACACATAAATTCTGAAACTGTGGGGTAACTAAGTTTCATGCTGTACAAGCAGCAGAGAAACCTATTTTATACATAGTGAGGATAATAAAGCAGATACAAGCAGGGAAGTAGAGTAAAACTAACATGTGGTCCCAGGGAGAAAAACCGAGAAAGGAATTGCTGTGGTTCCTGTCAGCTTCCCAATTCCCAGCTCTAGTCCTTGATAAAGCTCAACTTTACTTTCTGCCTTGAGCTCCATGAGATAACTCTGCATCCTGATAATACAGGTGTCCTTTTCTGCTTAAGCCAGTTTGAGTAGGTTTCTAGTACTTCTAATCAAAGGGCCTTAAGACAGTTGCATTGACTTTTAAAAGGGCTCCTTTAGTATTTCTTTAAAAAATACTGTTTGCTTACCAAGAGCAAAACTTCACAAAAACGATTACAACCCAAGAAAGAAAAATTTAGAAAGAAAAGGCTCTTTTCATACTAATTTTTTTTTAAATACTAGAAAGATAAAAAGTTGTGATTGGAGTGGTACAACTTAGTTTCTTAATTATCTATATAACATCATACTACAAAGATGCTGCAAGTATAACAAAAAGTAAACACTATCATTATCATGTTTTCTGAAGAAAAAAAACACAATTGATATTTTTCATGGGTAATGTAAGAAAAGTGTTCCAATATGTCAAAACTGAATGGTTTTTAGTAATCCATTTATTCCTCAAATATCCATGGGTTGCTTAGTATGTTCGGACACTGGGGTAACCACTGAAAACACACAGATGAACATGGCACTATCCTTCACTTAAGGTGTTCAAAGTTGAGAGATCAAAACTAACATGTAAATAAATAATTCAATACAATACAATAATTATTATAGTTTATAAGTTTGCTTTGGGAATACAGAGGAACCATCTAACTCTACAGAGTCAATGATGGAGGCACTGAAAAGGATGGCTGGTTTGCTGAATTTTTATGATAAAGGGTATAAATACAGAAAGATAGCAAGGAACTATATGTAGTGTAGTAGTATGGTTACATCAGAGAATGTTACGGGAGAGATGCAAATAAAACCAAAAAAATAGGCCATTGATCTCCTATGCACCACAAACACATATACATCACATGTATAGCTATAGATTTAGGTTAAACAAACAAACAAACAAAACCTGGCATTTGCTTATTTTTAAGAATAAAACAACACTTGTAATTTTCCACATTTTGAAATGCGTAGGGCATTTAACCATTTATGGCACAAGGAAGATTATTTGAAATTGGACGATTCTGAAAAAATCAGGATGTCTAGTTGTGATTACTATGATTCCTGTGGTAGAAAAAGGCTATAAAGGCAAGCTGATATGATCAAGTATATAAAATACTATTTGTATAATCCACAGCTTTTTTGAAGATGGGTCAAAGAAAAATAAAGCAATAGAGAAGCAGCAACAATTTTCTTTAGCTAAAAGCAACACATCCTATTTTAAAACCTCCAGAATACCAGAGTGGTTACCCAAAGATTCTATGCCATATGCCAAACTTTCAAAGAGAAAATACACATTGGCCTGATTCAATGAAATTTAATATTTTAAATATGATTACCAGGCATATTCAGTTTTGATATTCATGGAAGTCCCAAGGAATGTTAACATGTTCATTTTGTAATATTAGTTCAAATTTAAAACACAGATCAGCAAGATCTAACTACTTCAATAACAGGAAAATAACACTCCAGTTATGTCTTATTATCTTGCATATAAAATGTTCCTCTGAAGTCTAATATTCTATAATCAAATATCTAACAGAGTGTTGAAGAGGCTTATGATGTGCTGCAGCAGAATAAAAAATACTATTTTTTAATAAGTGATAATGAGATATCTCCAGTTACGGAAGAAAAGGTTCATCTACTATTTTGAATTCTATCATTATACAGCAAAAATTCATCTCTCTCAGGTTCTGAATTCCAATTGCTAAATCTTTTAAGTGTACACTATAGGACTGTTATGTTATCAGAGAAACCATACAACACTTCTCCTAAAAATGATATCTGAATCAAAGCTTAATTTATGAACTTCCTCTTTTTTAGTTAAGCAAAAATATGCTAATGAATTATGCTGTGAGCAAATATTTCTCACTGAACAACAGGATATCTATTTTTAGCTACAGGTTTGGCTTAAAGTGAACAGCTCTTATTCTATGATAAACTGCAGTATATACTGTAGTACATTTTCTCAAAAAAAAAAAGTTGAAAATGTTTAGAAAAAATAAATCTTATTATAATAAAAAGGAGACTAATTATCACAAATACATATATTCTAGTAAATTATTTTCCTCAAAAAATTGTTTCTTAAAAATTTTAACAAAGCAAAATTTAACCAAAATGCATATATATACTTCATCATTAAATCCTTATTTCTCATTTAATTGTAGCTAAAAGCAACCAACAAATCAACAAAATTTTGACAGCATCTTATTTTTAAAATTAGTATTTTTTTAATAATCAAAAAGAGGCTAACAAAAATTAATGTTAGGATGACAAAGCTAATCAAAGGAAAGTTAAACTAATTATCATAAGGACCAGGCACTAAAAAAAATATTCTTTTATCATGATGGATCTTGTACTCATTAATTTATAACACGATTAATAACAACAGAACCTAGTAAATACAATAAATCAAACCATAGAGAAAATTACAAACTGATTACTGCTATTAACTATTATTACCGGTATTAATTATTTACAGTTGTTAATGGCTTTTAGAAGCAAATTACTATAATGACTAAATGCAAAAGCATCAACACAAAATGTAATTCACTGTAGTCTTAGCTTTACAACTGGCCCTTTAAAAAAGATCTTTTTTCCTCTTATAGTTAAAATATTTTTTAAAAATATATAGCTTTAGAGTCTCAGAGAGCATACTTACCACTCATGATGAAAACCAACCTTTCCAAAACATATTGTTCAAAACCACAATCCAACAGCAAAGGGAGTTATGCTAATCTCTAGAGGTAGGAGAACTGATGGTGTAAACACATACACTGGAACATGCAGCACACAGAAAATGAAAAGAGCTTTCTTTTGTTTAAAAAAAAAAAAAAGCCCTTAGAAGCAAAGCATAACTGCCCAGCAGGAGATATCACTAGTAAACATCAGATTAATACCAAGGATATGTACAAGTAGATTTCTTATTAATTTCTATCACGCTAGTTGTCCTTGCCTCCTTCATATACCACTAGAACAACTCAAAATGGCAGGGAGAAAATGTTCGAACCAGGATGTATAAGATGTTCTCAGTTATATCAGCATGAGTTGTTACCACGGCAACATTAAACCAGAATTATCGGTTCACTTGTAACCAAGGACTAGCTTTTCTAAAGCTTTAATCAACCAAGACAAATAAAATACATTTATGTTTCAGAGCCACATGATTTAAAAATTACCACGTTCCTTAAATTTAAGCACTGATCTACCCTTTTTACATATTTCATAGATATAAAAAATTGAGGTTTTCTTCAAATACTCACACAATCCCATGTTGAGCCTGGCACGGAACAAACAGCAGAATGATTGCACCTAAACGTCTTTCAATTACACCAGCTCTTACTGCTAGCTGTGGACCTCACTGATATTAAAATGCGGTGTGCTGTTGCTAGTGACTATTGGCGATGAATCTTATTGCCCAGATCGCTGATAGCTTTCATTTTTCATGAGCCAGAAAGCTACACTGCAGCGCAAATGTTAACCATTTAAACATTCTGTTTTATGGAAGAGATATAATACTACATATACCCGCATTTGTAAAGGTACAAATGAATCACTTACTCATTTATAAAGAAATAATTACTATTTATAAACTTCATTAAATTCAGCATTATAAACAGTGTCAGATGCCATTCATGTGGTATTCAAAAGAGAACAATACATAAAAAAAGCCACTGGCAATCATTGTTAAAGTGTAAACAGGATTCACATCAAACAGGATTAAGATAACAGATTGTACATCAAGGTGGGCAGACTGGACAACAGGGTGAATAGACTCTTCTGGTCCCCAGAGATCCAAAATGTATAGCAAAATGATACAAAGGATCAATAGAAGGGTGCCTAGTTAAGTGGAACTTCAGCAAGAGAAGTTGCCATTTTAAAAGTGGCCAGGTGAGGCAGGACTTCTGGTGATGGCAGAGTGATTAAGTCAGCAAATCCTCTTCCCAATAAACAACAATAAAAGTGGACAAAATTGTCAAAAACAACGATTTCATGGTTCTAAAAGCTCAGCAATCACAATCAACAAATCAAGAAACCTTTATTCATGAAAACCTGCTTAAACAACTGAGAAAATTTGTTGCTAGCAAAAATACTAAATCAAGTCCTTCAGGTTGAAAGGAAATGACACTAGACAATAACTCCAATCCACAGGAATAAATTAAGAGGACTGGAAACGGTAAATATATAAGCAAATGACTGTATCAACGTATTTTTTGTGTGTGTTTTTGTCTGAATTATTTAAGATTTAAAATTATATAAAGCAATAATTATAACACTATATTTTTGGGTTTGATAAATATATATACGTAATATATGTGATAATAATACGAAGATGGAGATGAAATGGAGCTATACTGGATTGAAGTAGCTATATTTTCCTAGAATTAAGTCAGCATTATCCTAAACAGATTGTGATAAGGTAAAATGCATATTATAACCCTAACACAAGTATTAAGTAAATAATTTTTTAATTTTAGTTAAAAAATCAACCGAAGAATTCAAATAGTACACTATAAATATTTAACACAACAAAATCCAGTAGAGGAATAGCGGAACAAAAACAACAAAAGCTGTGAGATATATAGAAAACAGACAGTGAAATGGGTGATGTAACTCCAACCATATCATTAATTACATTACATGTGAATGGAATAAACAAATCAAAGGCAGAGATTATCACAATGATAAACAGCAAGGTCCAACTATATGCTTTCTACAAGAGACAAACTTTTAAATCCAAAGACATAAATAGGTTGAAAGTAAATAGAGGGAAAAAGATACACCATACAAACAGTAACTGTAAAATGGCTGGAGTGTCTATATTAATATCAGACAAAACGGACTTTAAGATAAATATTAGTAGAGACAAAAAGGACCTTTCATAATGATAAAAGGGCCAATACATCTGGGAGATATAAAATTAGAACTGTATATGCACAGAACAACCAGTTAACCAGCTGCCATTGAGTTGATTCCAACTCATGGCAACCCATGTGTGTCAGAACAGAACTGTGCTCCACGGGATTTTCAATGGCTGATATTTCAGAAATAGATCACCAGGCCTTTCTTCCAAGGCCACTCTGGGTGGACTCAAACTACCAACTTTTGGTTAGCAGCCAAGCACATTAACTGTTTGCACTACCCAGGGACTTAGCACTGAACAATCCACCCACCCACTACTATCGAGTCAACTCCGACTCATAGGGACCCTACAGGACAGAGTAGAACGTCCCCATAGGGTTTCCAAAGCTGTAAATCTTTATGGAAGCAGACCGCTACATCTTTCTCCCATGGAGTGGCTGCTGGGTTCGAACCGCTGACCTTTTGGTTAGCAGTCGAGCACTTTAACCATTGGCCTACCAGGGCTCCTCACAGCACTGAACAACAGAAACCCCAAAATATTGAAACAAAAAAACTAACAGAATTGAAGGAGAAATATATACTTCAACAATTATAGCTGGAGCTTTCAATACTCTACTCTCAACAATTAATAGAAAAAATTAGACAGAAAATCAGCAAGGATAGAGATAAATAACATCATCAAAGAAAACTTGACATTTATAAAACACAGCACCCAACATCAGCACAATAACATTCTTTGCAAGCACACATGGAAATTCTCAGTATTACCATGTGATAGGCAATATAATAAGTCTTGATTAATTTGAAAAGATTGAAAAAACACTCAAAATATATTCTCTGATCACAACAGAATTAAATTAGTGATCAACAACAAAAAGAAATTTTGGAGATCTCCAAATATTTGGGTATTTAAACACAAAGAATTGATAAGGGAAATTAGAAAATATTTTGAAGGAAAAAACCAAAACATAACATCAAAATTTCTGGGATGCAGCTAAAGCAGTGCTTAAAGAGAAATTCATAGCTTTAAACACCTTTATTTAAAAAAAAAGAAAGAAAGAAGG
Organism: Trichechus manatus latirostris; assembly: GCF_000243295.1. Lineage (NCBI taxonomy): Eukaryota > Metazoa > Chordata > Mammalia > Sirenia > Trichechidae > Trichechus > Trichechus manatus. Next base: position 34,599,947 of record NW_004443939.1, on the reverse strand, counting down.
GAAATATCAGGGTATCAAGCAGAATTCAATGAAACAGAAAACTTGAAAACAATAGAGAAAAAGAATGAGACCAAAAGTCTTACTGGTAAATCTTAAGCTGGACTGACCATAAAATAAAACAAAAAAAAGCAAAACAAAACAGAGAAGACACTAATTACCAAAATCAGGAATGAAAAAGAGGACACCACTGACCCAAGAAAAATTAAAAGGATATAAGGGAATGCTATAAACAACTTTATGCCAACCATATCAGACAATTTAGATGAAATGGGCAAATTCCTAGAAGACATAAATTACCAAAATTAACTCAAGAAGAAATAGAAAATCTGAGTAGACTGTAACAAAAAAAATTGAATTAGTAATTAAAATCTTCCCACAAGAAAACTCTGGTCCGCATGACTTCACTGGAAATCCTATGAAACATTAAAAGAAAAAAATAATACCAATACTATGCAAACTCTTTCAGAATATAGAAGAGTAGGAAACACTTTCCAATCCATTCTATGAGGTCTAATACCAAAATGAGTCAAAGATCAACAGGCCAATATCCTTCACAATACCAATGTAAAATCCCTTATCAAAATATTAGCAAAACTAATCCAGCAATATATAAAATGAATTACACACCATGACCAAGCACGCTTTAACTCAGGAAAGCAAGATTGGTTTAACACAAAAAATCAATTAACAGAATACACCACAGTAATAAAACAAAGAGTAAAACCACATAATCATCCCAATAGATGCAAAAGAAGCATTCCACAAAATCCAACATCCATGATAAAACCTCTCAATGAACTAGGACTAGACAGGAACATCCTCAACCTGACAAAGACATTTAGAGGAAATAAAACCCCCCTATAGCTTATATGACCAAAAGGTTGGCAGTTCGAATCCACCAGGCACTCCCTGGAAACTCTATGGGGCAGCTGTACTCTGTCCTATAGGGTTGCTATGAGTCAGAATTGACTTGATGGCAACAGGTTTGGTTTTTAGTTATAGCTTATATGGAGCTCTAGTGGTGCAGTGGTTAAGAGCTTGGTTACAAACCTAAAAGTCAGCAGGTTGAATCCACCAGCTGCTCCTTGGAAACCCTATGGAGCAGTTCTACTCTGTTCTATAGGGTTGCAATGAGTTAGAATTGACTTGCTGGTAATGAGTTTTTTTTTTTTTTTTGAATACTTTATATTAATGATGAAAGACTGAATGTTTTCCCCCTAAGGCTGAGAATAAGGCAGGTATGTCTGCACTCACCCCTTCTATTCAACTTTGTATTGCAGGCTCTAGACGGTGCAGTGAGACAAGAAAAAATAAATAAAAGGCATACAATTGCTAAGGAAAAAGTAAAACTGTCTTTATTTACAGACAACATAATTCTGTATGCAAAAAATTCTAAGGAATCAACAAAGAAACTACTAGAACTAATAAATGAGTTTAGCAACATCATAGGATATAAAATCAATATACAAAAATCAATAAAATTTTTATATATTATTCAAAATGAAATTAAGAAACAACTCCATTCACAATGGTATCAATAGAAATAAAACACCTAGAAACCATTTTAACAAAGGAATTACACGGGGTAAATACTGAAAAATGGAAACACTGCTGAGAGAAATTAAAGAACATCTAAATAAATGGAGAGGCATTTCATGTTCATGAATTGGAAAAGTCAATATTCTTAAGATAGAAATACTCCACAAATTGATCTACAGGTTCTACACAATTCCAGTGAAAATTCCAGATAGGCTTTTAAAATTTTTTTAGAAATGGACAAGCTGATCCTAAAATTTTTATAAGATAAAATTTTTATAAGATAAACAACAAGATTTTAGAAATGGACGGTGTCATAGAAGGGCTGAGAAGCAGATTTGAAATGATGGAAAACAGGATCAGTGCAATTGAAGACAAACACTTGGATACAACTCTGTTTCAGGAAAATACAGAAAAAAGAACAAAGAAAAATGAAGACACCCTAAGAGTTATGCGGGATACAATCAAAAGCAAAAATTTGCGAGTGATTGGAATTCCAGAACGGGGAGAAAACAGAAAACACAGAGAGGATCACTGAAGAACTGATGACAGAAAACCTCCCCAATATCATGAAAGATGAGAAGCTGGCCATCCAAGAAGCTCAACAAACCCCATATAGGGGAGACCCCAAAAGAAAATCACCAAGGCGTATCAAATCACACTCGCCAAAACCAAAGACAAACAAAGAATCCTGAGAGCAGCTCGTGAAAAACAAGAAGTCACATACAGAGGAG
>NW_004443939.1:34569460-34592533 GCF_000243295.1 Trichechus manatus latirostris | reverse complement strand
TGTAGTAACTGTTAAATGAGAAACTGTTTTGTTGTGTAAGCCTTCATCTTAAGTGAGAATAGCAGCACAATTGGAAGAGCGTAGTCAATGTCACTGAACTGTGCATTTAGAAATTTTTGAAATGCTCTATCTTTGGCTATGCGTATTTTCACCAAAAAAAAAGTTTGAGAAGTTAGAGCGTTGACATGTTGTGGGGTTGTTAACCAATGTCATAAAACAATATGTGTACTACTGTTTTATGAGAAACTATTTGTTCTGTAAGCCTTCACCTGAAGTACAATTAGGGGAAAAAAAAAAAAGCAAACAACCTCAAATAGTCAAAACAAGTTTGAAAAAAGACCAATAAAGTTGTAGGACTTATACTACTTGATTGGAAAACAACTTTAAGGTTACAGTAACCAAGATAATGTGGTTTTGGCATAAGAACAGATGTATGAAGATCACTAGAGCAGAATTAAAAATTCAGAAATAAACCCTTCCATGTATTGTCAATTAATTTTTTATAAAGAGGGCAAGACAATTCATTGGGAAAAAGAAAATCTTGTCAACAAATGGTGCTACAATTGGATATCCATATGCAAAAAAAAAAGGAAAAAGAGAGAGAAAATTTGATCAATACCTCACACCACACACAAAACTTAACTCAAAATGGATTTCTAGAAGAAAGCATGGAATAAAATCTTACATTATTTTGGGTGAGGCAAAAATTACTTAAGATACGGCACCAAAAGTGCATTCCATAAAGAAAAATAAAGATAAACTGGATTTCATTATAATTTAAAAACGTGCTTTTGAAACGCATCGTTTAAGAAAATAAGACAAACTACAGACTGGGAGAAAATGTTTGTAACTCATAACTTGTGTTTAGAATATATAAAGAACACTTAACACTTGATAATAAGACAACTAAATTTTGAAAATGGTAAAAGATTCAAATATACATTTCACTAAAGAAGATACGGGTTTATAAGAACAGGAAAATATGTTCAACATCATCAGTCATTAGGGAAATATAAACTGAAACCACAATGAAATGCCACTTCACACCCTCCAAAATGGCTAAATCAAAAAGATTGATGATACCAAGTCTTGATGAGGATGTGGAAAAACCGAAACCGCTTACATTGCTAGTGAGAATGTAAAACGGTACAGCCACTGTCTTAGTCATCTAGTGCTGCTATAACAAAAATACCACAAGTGGATGGCTTTAACAAAGAGAAATTTATTTTCTCACAGTCTAGTAGGCTAGAAGTCCAAATGCAGGGCATCAGCTCCAGGGGAAGGCTTTCTCTCCCTGTTGGCTCTGGAGGAAGGTCCTTGTCATCAATCTTCCCCTGGGCTAGGAGCTTCTTCACACAAGAACGCTGAGTCCAAAGGACACACTCTGCTCCTGGCACTGCTTTCTTAGTGGTATGAGGTCCTCCCCTCTCTGCTAGCTTCCCTTTCCCTTTATCTCTTGTAGGATAAAAGGTGGTGTAGACCACACCCCAGGGAAAATCCCTTTACAATGGGTCAGGGATGTGACCTTAGGGAGGGTGTTACAATCCCACCCTAATCCTCTTTAACATAAAATTACAATCACAAAATGGAGGACAACCACACAATGCTGGGAATCATGGCCTAACCAAGTTGACACATTTTTGGGGGGACACAATTCAACCCATGACATTCCACCCTTTGGCCCCCAAAAATTCATGTCCTTGCTACAGGTAAGACACATTCATGCCATCATATCACAGCAAAAGTCTTAAATGATTAATGGACCATAGCTACCAAGGCCTCCACCCGACTGAGTGCAGTATAGCTAGATGGTGCCCAGCTACCAGCACTCACTGCTCTGACCAGGATCACAACACAGGGTTCTGGACAGAGCTGGAGAAGGATGTAGAACAAAATTCTAACACACACAAAAAAGACCAGATTTACTGGCCTGAAAGAGACTGGAGAAACCCTGAGAGTATGGCCCCCAGACACCCTTTTAGCTCATTGGTGAAGTCACTTTCGAGGTTTACTGTTCAGCCGGGGATTGGACAGCCCCATAAAACAAAACGGGACTAATGAGGCACAGCAGTCCAGGGACAAGGACTAGAAGGCAGAAGGGGACAGGAAAGCTGATGATAGGGAACCCAAGGTTGAGTAAGGACAATGTTGACATGTAGTGGGGTTGTTAAACATTGTCACAGGGCAACATGTGTACTAACTGTTTAATGAGAAACTATTTTGTTCTACAAACCTTCAGCTAAAGTGAGAATAGCAGCACAACTGGAGGAACATAATTGATGTCACTGAACTGTGCATGCAGAAATTTTTGAAATGGTGTATCTTTGGCTATGTATATTTTCACCAAAATAAAAAGAAAAAGGTCAACAAAGGAGAGGGTTGACATGTCGTGGGGTTGTTAACCAATGTCATAGAACAATATGTGTACTGACTGTTTAATGAGAAACTATTTGTTCTGTAAACCTCCACCTGAAGTGCAATTAAAAAAAAAAAAAAGTCTTAAATCAACTCCAAGTCCAAAATCCAAAAATTCCTCTTCATCTGTGAAATCTACAATACAAGTTATCTGCTTCCAAAGTAAACTGGCAGAACAGGCACAAGCTAGACACTTCCATTACAAATGGGAGAAACTGGAGTGAAAGAAGGCATAACAGGCACCAAGCAAGTCAGGAGAACACATTACATTAGCCCTCAAGGCTTTGCAAATAATCCTCTGTTCTCTGAGACCATTTACACAATGGCCCTGCCCTCCAGACTCTGGGTATTGGCTACACTCTCTGGATTCAGAGTTGAGGCCCCTCAGCCCTAGGCTTCAATTCTGCCTTTCAGGCCCACTAGGACAGCAACTCTGCTCCCTCAGCTTTAGGTGCACCATTCTCCTAGTCCATCTGACTGGCAACTTCAACCTTAGAAACATCAGAGGCCAAAGCTCCAACCTTTGAAACCCCAGAGGTCGTGGCCATACCTTTTGAGACTGAGGCAACTCGACTTCCTGTGTTCCTTGTCTCTTCAGCTTCTACTTCCTGGTTCCTTGGCCTCTTAGCCCTTGGGCCTCACACCTGCATCTGCCCTGCTGGGGCAAGTGTTCCAAAGCTCAGTAGCTCCACCAACAAGTGCCTGGAGGCACCCTACTCGACCAGGAAACCTCCTGAACACAGGAACTCAGCTCTCTTGTTCCATGGGTCGGCTCCAGCGCTATCTGGTGCTGGTCTCCTGGTTCTGCTGCTGCCAGTTTGCTGCTGCTGCTGGTCCTCTGCTGCTGTTTCTACCATCTGCACCTTCTCCAGTGTTAACAGTTCTCCTCACTTCCTTCTGAGTCTTCTATCCATTCACAGTTTCAAAACTGCTTCCACATTTTAGGTATCTGTTGGAGCAGCACCCTATCTCTCAGTACTAAATTCTGTCTTAGTCATCTAGTGCTGCTATAACAGAAATACACAAGTGGATGGCTTTAATAAAGAGAAATTCATTTTCTCACAATCCAGTAGGCTAGAAGTCCAAATTCAGGGCATTGGCTCCAGGGGAAGGCTTTCTCTCTCTGTCAGCTCTGGAGGAAGGCCCTTGTCACCAATCTTCCCCTGGACTAGGAGCTTCTCTGTGCAGGAACCCTGGGTCTAAAGGACACACTCTGCTCCCAGAACTGCTTTCTTGGTAGTATGAGGTTCCCCCCTCTCTGCTCGCTTCCCTTTCCGTTTATCTCTTGTTAGATAAAAGGTGGTGCAGGCCACACCCCAGAGAAACTCCTTTTACATTGGATCAGGCATGTGACCTTAGTAAGGGCATTACAATCTCACCCTAATCCTCTTTAACAAAGAATTACAATCACAAAATGGAGGACAACCACACAATACTGGGAATCATGGCCTAACCAAGTTGACACATATTTTTGGAGGACACAATTCAATCTCTGACAGCCACTTTCAAACAAAGTTTGGCAGTTTCCTAAAAAGTTAACTATAAACGCACCATATGACCTAGCAATTCCACTTCTAGATAGCTACCCAAGATACATGAAAACCTAAGTCCACACAGACTTGTATACAAATGTTCATTAGCAGCATTATCCAAATAGTTAAAAACTGGAAACAACCTAATGTTCATCAATTGCTGAATGGATAAACAAAATTTATTATATCCATATAGCATAACATAATTCAGCAATAAAAAGGAATCAACTCTTGATACATTCTACAACATGGATGAGCCTCGAAAGCATTATGCTAAGTGAAAGGAGTCAGAAATCGTAGACTACTATAGTCTACTATTCCATTTATATAAAATGCCCAGAAAAGGAAATCTATAGAGAATAGATCAGTGTTTATCTGAGGGTCGGGTGAAAGTGGGGATTGACAGAAAAGGGTACAAAGACACTTTCTGGGGTGACAGAAATGTTCTAAAACTGAATCATTGTGACAGTTGCCCAACTCTATAAATTTAATAATAATCATTGAGTTTTACACTTACAATGTGTAAGTTTTATGGTATACAACTTATAACTCAATTTAAAAAAAGTTGGCAAGTGCTTCTCTAAGTACAGACAGATCTTTGTGGTGGGAAGAATTACCTCAGAGGACAACTTAATTATATAAATGTAAGACTATTAGGCATCCATTACTTTGGGGGAATGATCTAACAAAATCCTTTTGGGCTCGATAAAGCTGTTCCTTCTCAATATCCTGTGGTAGAAAGAGCTAATTAAAGGGAAGAAGATAAATAGATCTCCACAGAAAATAAAACAGGTATTCTGAAAGGAGGGATCAAACTCATATCCTATCCCTTCTGAAGTTCAGAATTACCAGAACTTCTTCCGTGAATTTTAGTGGTACTACCTGTCATCCTTGAGTAGGAAGGCACATTAAACGGGCTTTATCGAAGAGGAACGGAGAAGCTGGGCTGGTGTTTTAGGCTTAACATCATAGCCTAGATCAAAGCTTTGTAGGCCAAGTTCAACTTCCTACAGAGGTCAGACAGGTAACAAAAATATTAAGTAGCGAAGGCTAGAGCAAATCAGAAAGTATAAATCCTGATTAAAGAGGACAGTTATTCTGTGCTGTCCATTTGTTCTCATATGGGAATAAGAGGCCAGTGAAATTAGTTCTTCTAATTTTTCAAGAAAGCTAAAGTGCAGATATTTATATGAAATATTTTGATTTATTAAAAAAAATATCATGTGGCCTAATGAAACATATCTGTGAGCTGCATTTGGGTTCTAGACCACCACTTTACTATCCCTGGATTAGATGCTCAAGAAACGAAGGCTTGTTCTTGCAGAGTGTGGGGATGGGTTGATCTAATCTAGCATGGAAGCCAGGATGACTAAGCAGATGAGTATAAATTAAGGAACCTAAATTCTGTGGCATAATCCTTGAATGAGCATAACACTGGAGAGTGAGCTCATCCTCCCTTTAAGAACCACTGACGTCCCTGCAAAAATCAGTGGTATCACATCAACCAACAGCAAGGACAGATCCAATTGTGTGGGACCAACCAAAACCTATGGGATGCAGCAAATGCAGTGCTCAGCAATAAATGCCTACATTAAAAAAGAAGAAAGATCCCAAATCAATGGCTTAATTCTACAACTTGAGGAATTAGAAAAGGAAGAGCAAGTCAAGCCCAAAGCTACCATAAAAAAGGGAATAATACAGATCAGAGCAGAAATAAATGACATAGAAAAGAGAAAAACAATAGAGAGAAACAATGAAACCAGAAATTGGTTCTTTGAAAAGATCAATAAATTTGACAAACTACTGGCTAGACTGACAAAGAAAAAGAGAAGATACAAATACTTAAAATTAGAGATGACAGTGGGGACATTACAATTGGTGCTACATCACAACAGAAATAAAAAAGATTATAAGGGAATATTATGAACAGCTGTATGCCAACAAATTAGATAACTTAGAAGAAATGGATGGCTTTCTCAAAATACATAAACTCCGTTGATTCAAGAAGAAATAATGAAGCTCAACAGACCCATAACAAACAAAGAGATTGAATCAGTAATCAAAAATCTCTGAAAAAGAAAAGTCCTGGATCAGATGGCTTCACAGGGGAATTCTAGGAAACATTTATAGAAATACCTCCAAAAAAAAAAAAAAAATAGAAGAGGAGGGAACACTACTACTCATTTTATGAGGTAAGCATTACACTGATACCAAAACCAGACAAAGACATTGCAAGAAAAGAAAACTACAGACCAATATCCCTAATGAATATAGATGTAAAAATACTCAACAAAATACTTGCAAACCACATCTAAAACTTATTAAAAGGATTATATGCCATGATCAAATGACATTTATCCCAGATGGTTCCACAACAGAAAATCAATGTCATACACCACATTAATAAAACAAAGGAAAAGAACCACATGATCATCTCAATCAACGCAGAAAAGGTGTTTGACAAAATTCAACTCCCTTTCATGATAAAAACCTTCAACAAGTGAGGAACAGAAAGGAAATTCCTCAATATAACAAAGGGCAAGTATGAAAAACCCACAGCTAACATCTCCATTCAATGGAGAATGATTGAGAGCATTCCCATTAAGATCAAGAACAAGACAAGGATGCCCACTCTCACCACTACTATTGAACATCATTCTGGAAGTCCCAGCAAGAACAATTAGTTTAGAAAAATAAATAAATAAAAGGTATCCAAATTGGGAAGCAGGAAGTGATTCTATACATGGAAAACCGCAAAGAATCCAAAAGAAAACTATCAGAACAAATAAAAGAACTCATCAAAGTGGCAGGGTACAAGGGTGACATACAAATATCAGACAGGTTTCTATATATAAGCAATGAGAAAGCTGAGAAGGAAATCAAGGAAACATGATCATTTACAATAGCATCTAAAAGAATAAAATACCTAGGAATAAATTTAACTACAAAGGTGGAAGGCTTGTATACAGAAAACTATAAAACATTACTAAAACAAATCGCAGACCTAAATAAACGGAAGGACATTCCACGTTCGTGGATTGGAATGCTTAATATAATTACAATGTCAATACTACACAAAGCAATCTATAAATTCAATTCAATCCCCATAAAAATTTCAACAGCCTTCTGCACTGAAATGGAAAAACCAATTTTTGGATTTATATGGAATGGCAATGGAACCTTCTTAAAGAAGAATAAAGTAGGACTCACACTTCCTGACTTCAAAACATACTATAAAGCTATAGTAATTAAAACAGCTGGGTAGTGGTGTAATAATAGACATATAGACCAATGAAATAGAATTGATATCTGAAAAATAAATCCATGCATTCATGGTCAACTCATTTTTGACAAGGGTGCTAAATCCAACCAATAGGGAAGGAAGACTTCCACATTCAGAAGAATGAACCAGGATTCAACCTTTACATTATACACAAAAACCAATTCAAAATGGATTAAGGACCTAAATAAGAAACCCGAAACCATAAAATTCTTAGAATAAAATGTATGGATGAAGCTGAGGGACCTAGATTTCTGTGATGAGCTATCAGATATAACAACAAAAGCACGAGCAGCTAAAGACAAAATAGACAAATGGGACCTCAGAAAAATTAAATACTTCTGTGCATCATAGGAGGACTTTACGAAAAAAGTGAAAAGATAGCCTACAGAGCAGGAGGAAATTTTAGGGAAACATATATCCAATAAGGGTCTAATATCCAAAATTTATAAAATATTTCTAAAAGTTAACAACAAAAAGACAAACAACTCAATAAAAAAATGGGCAAAACACGTTAACAGAGGTTTCACCAAAGAAGATATTCAAATGGTTAACAACCACACGAAAAGATGCTCAAAGCCCCTAGCCATTTATTATTGTTGTTGGTTGCTGTGGAGTCGATTCCAACTCATGGTGACACCATAGGGAGATGCAAAACAAAAACGCAATGAGATACCATCTCACGCCCATTAGAATACCCCATTGTCTTCGAGTCTATTCTGACTCAGCGACCCTACAGGACATAGTAAAACTGCCCCATAGGGTTTCCAAGGAACGTCTGGTGGATTCAAACTGTCGACCTTTTGGTTAGCAGCCGTAGCACTTAACCACGACACCACCAGGGTTTCTCCCATTAGAACAGCAAGGATCAAAAGAAAGGAAAACATCAGGTATTCATTAAGTTGTGGAGAAACAGGAACCCTCATCCATTGCTGGTGGGAATGTAACTTGGTAGAGCCAATGAAGAAAACAGCTTGGCGGTTCCACAAAAAGTTGAACATAGAACTACCATGTTGTTGTTAGATGCCATCGAGTTGGTTCTGACTCAGCAATCCTATGTACAACAGAATGAAATACTGCCCTGCCCTGTGCCATCCTCAGGATCGTTGTGATGCTTGAGCCCATTGTTGCAGCCACTGTGTCAATCCATCTCGTTGAGAGTCTTCCTCTTTTTCGCTGACACTCTACTTTACCAAGCATGATGTCCCTCTCCAGGGACTGGTCCTTCCTGATAACATGTCCTAAGTATGTGAGACAAAATCTTGCCATCCTGGTTTCTAAGGCGCATTCTGGCTGTACTTCTTCCGAGAGATCTGTTCTTTTGGCAGTCCATGGTATATTCAACATTCTTCGCCAACACCATCATTCAAAGGCATTAATTCTTTTTTGGTCCTCCTTATTTATTGCCCAGCTTTCTCATGCATATGAGGTGACTGAAAACATCGTGGCTTGGGTCAGGCGCACCTTAGTCCTCAAGGCGATGTGTGCTTTGAGGTCTTTTGCAGCAGATTTGCCCAATGAAATGCGTCGTTTGATTTCTTGACTGCCGCTGCTTCCATGGGTGTTGTCTGTGGATCCATATGACGCAGCATTTCCACTCTTACGTATATACCCAAAAGATCTGAAAGCTGTGATGCAAACAGACATATGTACATAAATGTTCACTGCAGCACTACTCACAATAGCCAAAAGGTGGAAACAACTGAAATGTCCATCAACTGCAGAATGGATAAAAAAATGTGGTATGTATATACAATAGAATATTATTCAGCCATAAAGAGGAATGGAGTCCTGATGTATGCCACAACATGGATGAACCTACAGGTCATTGTGCTGAATGAAATAAGTCAGACACAAAAGGACAAATATTGTATGATACCACTTATATGAAATAATCAAATATATAGAAACCAAAAGTAATTAGTTGTTACCAGGGGTAGGAGGGAGGAGGAAAGAAGGAGCTTTTGCTTAGAGTGCACTGAATGTATGTTAATGGTGGCGGGATAATTTGGAAAAAGATAGCAAGAATGGTTACACAACTTGAAGAATGTAATGAATGTCACTGAATTGTACATGTAGAAATTGATGAATTACTGTATGTTTTGTTGGGTGTGTATCACTAAAATAAAAAAAAGGTCAAATAATACAAAAAACTGTTTGGGATCAGTTTTAAACCATGAGACCATGTGTTGTCACTGCTGTTGTTAGTTGCTGACAGACTGACTCTGAATCATGGCAACCCCATGTGTGCCAGAGCAGAACTGCACGCCATAGTTTTCAAGGCTGTAACCTTTCAGAAGCAGCTAGCCAGACCTGTCTTCCAAGGTACCTGTGGGTGGGTTGAAACTTTCAACCTCTTGCCTAGCTAGTAGTCAAGTGCTGAACTGTTTGCCTACCCGGGACTATATGAAAACCATTTAGCAGTGGCAAAATCAACAGCAGCTGAAAACGAGATTACTGGCTTATATATATATACTAATTAAAATCTCCATTTCTTTCTTCATCTAACCTTTGGAGAGAAAATTAGCCTCCTTGGAATAAGTAACCCCCAGAAGTTTAACAATACTTGAAGGGACCTGGAAGAAGACACCAAAAAATGAGCTACTTAGAAATCCTGCTAATTTGGAGCTGGTTGAATAGATATGGGAAATCCGAGGTGGAAAGGAGGAGTGTGCTGTCACATCATGGGAACAGCAACTAGGGTCGCATAGCAATGTGTGTATAAATTTTTGTATGAGAAACTGACTTGAACTGTAAATTTTCACTTAAAGCACAATTAAAAAAAAAAAAGAAATGCTGCTAATTTGAGTAGATGGTGTGTGAATGATTAATTAGAATATTTAAAAAATAAACCCTATTTGCATCCCAAATGGGCCATACTTGTTATATAACCATAACCATACCCCAGAGCTGAAAGTAGCCATTTTCTCAGGACTTGCAAGTAAAACTCTCTCCCTCAGAAAACATTTTCTAGCTTCAATTTATTACCTTGTTTTGGATGACATCTTATTTTCAAAGTTCTTTGACTAGCCTGCTCATCTTCTGGATCCTCGTAATATGCACCCTCTTTCTGTATCCACCAAGAAACCTCAGACACACCATAGGAGCCAAAGACCTGTTTTTTTTTTTTTTACACACATATAGAAAGATTTTACAGAATAGTGATTAGGAGCATGGGCTTTGGAGCCAGACTACCTGGGTTCAATTTCATTTATTAAGTAACCTCAAGGAGGTTTGTTTTTGTTGTTAGGTGTCGAGCTGACTTTTGACTCATAGTGACCCCATGTGACAGAGAACTGCCCCATAGGGTTTTCTTGGCTGTAATCTTTATGGAAGCAGATAGCTGGGTCTTTCTCCCAAGGAGTCACTGCGTGGGTTTGAACCACCAACCTTTCAGTTAGCAGCTGAGTGCTTAACCATTGCACCACTAAGGCTCCTTTTAAGGAGGTTACTTAACAGTGTGCTTTGGTGTCTTCAACTATAAAATGTGAATAATAATAGTACCTATCTTATGAGGTTTTCCAAAGGATTACATAAATTGATATAGTCAATGTGCTTAGAACAATGTCTGACAAATAGTAAATGTTTTCTGTGATAAGGTCTATGACAATATCCTGCTAGGGAAGTTGGGAGTTGGTGATAGAAGTCACTGCTATATTGCACAGATAGAATTATAGTATGCACTTTAAATATGACTGAATCTGCAACCCAGTCAGATCATACTATATTGATTACCAAGGAGCACCTGAGGATAATGAGCTATTTAGCAGTTAAAGACCATACTTGTTATGGTCTCTGAGGCCATTTGCTACTATTAACTAATTTTAAAAAGTGGGAAAAATCCTTGATAAATAATCCTAATAAATGAGAAAATATGGCATGCGTGATATGCCAGAAATTTTTACCAGGAAATTGAAACATTATAATATGGTAAATACTCTTCCCTGAATGGTGAAACAAATTTAACTCCAAAAGGATATATTACATGTATATCTGTGATACAATTAATTTAATGAAAAAACCTTAAAATGGTCATAACGTTCTTTAAATTTGTCCTGTGAAATATAAAAATAATCTTGGGTATGTACAATGATTTAGCTACAAAAATGGTTATCACAGCATTTTTTTTACATAATAGTAAAAAATTTAAAACCACCTAGATAGCTAGTGATTGGTTAATAAATTACAGTGTATCCTTATGATGGACTAACCAAAAAAAATAAACCCACTACTGTCGAGTCAATTCTGACTCACAGCGACACTATAGGACAGAGTAGAACTGCCCCATAATTTTTCCAAGTGTGTAAATCTTTACAGAAGCAGATTGCCACATCTTTCTCTCACAGAGCGGCTGATGGGTTTGAATGCCAGATCTTTCAATTAGCAGCCAAGCGCTTTAACCACTGTGTCACCAAGATGTCTTAATTGAATACAGTCATCTAAACAGATATTGTAGAACAACTCTTTATGATAAGGAAAAATGTTATGAAACACTGTGTACTGAAAGATCTAAATTTAAGGGCTGGTGGAAATTTGTGTGTTTATGCACAAAAGAGACATGTATGTGTGCGTGTTTATGGATACACACGCACACATACAGTATACACAAATTTTAACAGTGGTTATCTTTTGGTAGGATTGTGTGTGATGTTTGCTTTTTACTTTGTTCTTTCCTAGGTTTTTCGTATTTTCTCTAGTGAAGATATATTATTTGGTAATCAGATTAAAATGTTATTAGGGAAAAAAAGTGTTTCTCAAACTTTGATGGCATATAAATCAGCTGGGGAATTTTGTTAAAATGCAGACTCTGACTCAGTAGGTCTGGGTGGGGACTGAGAGTCTAACAAGCTCTCAGGTGATGCTAATGTCACTGGACCGCACTTTCACTAGCAAGACACCACCCAGAGTATATACATTTAACCTGCCTTCTCCTCTAACCCTATAGTATGGCTGGTTTTGAAAATAAAACCAAGTATAAACTCTCACTATGTTAGCACCCTTGATATAGTACTTGGCATTGCTAAATAGCTAATGAAAACATTTTCTAATTTCAAACAATTGAATATCTCAATTATTTTAGTTTTTCTAAAAAGTCTGCCAATTTCTCAAATTCTTAAAGCATGATAAAAAAACAAACATAAGTAACACTGAAAAGTTCATTGTCTCTGGAATGTGGTATTTACTAGGGTCAGGTAATATTTTACTGTTTTTGGTTGATGGCCATAAGTCTTTAAAATAAATCTCAAAGATCACAATAGAACAAATTAGACTAAGATGGTTAGTGTAAGCCTATAGTAATATTTAATGTTAATCTAACAGATCAGTATTTATTGACAACTATGCCAGCAATACCAAAATAACCCAGACAAGTTCTATACCTCTGAGGAGTTCAAAATCACACAAGGAATATAGTTAGCTTAAGGATGAATACTATAATGTTAACACTATAATATAAACCATAAAAAAGTGAATATAAGATGATGTGAGAATACAAAGAAGGAAATCATGAATTCGAATAAGGATGAGGGATACAGGAATAAAACGCTTTGGTAATTTTTTGCACGGAGATGATATTTCAGCAAAGCCTGAAAGTATGTGCAAATCTCACCATTACTAGAAGTAGGGAAAGGGAATTCCAAGCAGAAGAAACATCTCAAACAAGCACTGTTACTACAAAAAGAATCCATTATCTGACTATTTGTTGTCATGCCAAGTTCACTGTAGTAGCTAAAAGCATTAGTTCTAATTAAGTGCCCAACACAAATTTAAAAAATGATAGCAGCTATACACAGTTCCCTGTAGTAGAATAAACAAGTTAATTTCTCCCGTATTATGCTAGTTAAAATTAAGTTTCTTTAGGCTCTTTAAACAAAGTTTGCACTATATAATTCTCCTCTTTAAAAAAAAACTGCACCGGTTGCCCACTGTTTATTAGAATGCAGTCTGAAATTCTGAATAATAGAAAGCTTTCAAAGATCAGATCCACAAACTGCTTTCAAAGATCAGATCCACAAACTACTGTTCCAGACTCTATTTTACTATATCTTTTAAGTAAATACTAAATTTTCATATGGTTGTGCATGCTATTTTCTTATAATAAAATAACTTCTTCCTCCTTCTTTGGGTCTCAAAATTCTATTTTTTCTTCAATACTCTTGATGGCCCCCATCTTCCCTTTAGTGTTAATTTCTACTTACACTAAGTTCCCACAGTAAGTACATACACATTTTTAAGCAACTACACCACTCTTCACTTAGCGACTATCGCGTTAGCCGACATTTCAGAGTTACAACAATAGGAAAAAATCTATTTTGTGCATTAATTATGTACATCTGGCAGTAATGAACACCGAGGTGTGAGGCAAGAGTAATGCTGGCTGTGATGGGTAAGGTTATGTTTCAGCTTGGCTGGGCCATGATTCTCAGTGGTTTGACAGTTATGTAATGATGTAATCTGGAATTTATGTAATGATGTAGTCATCCTCCACTTTGTGTTTGATGTGGCCATCCTCCATTTTTGCATAACGCCTATTTTTGTATAACGACCTGGTCTTTGGAACCTAATCATATTGATAAATGAGGAGTGGGTATATTTCATTATGACTTGAATATTATGCTATTTGTATATTTGCTCTTCCTACTCTTGTTTTTAAGAGTAAGAACTAGATCTTATTTTTCCTAGTCTTGTTTACAAACTATCATATAGTAAATACTCAAGGAAGTTTTGTCAAATGAATAAAAATTCATTACTACCAAGAAGCCTATACAATAGTTGCAGGTAGAAAAAGTAGGTAAATACAGTGTGGAAGGTCTTCTAGCTTATAAGTAAAAGTGACGCAGATTCAGTGGACTAAGAAAAAGCTTGGAAGTGAATTGTCGTAAAGATTGCACGAGCTTTGGAAAGGTAAAACTGACTAGATTATAATCACTTTAGCTACCCTATTCTACCTGAAGAAATGTATATACAAAATTGTTCATTTGTACAAAATAGTATTTAAATCTAAAATTCACTAATATAGATTTGTATCTTCCAGAGAAATAGCCTGTCAAATCATGGAAAAGAAGGACAGGTAAAGCGTTTGATGGTACTGACCTATTTAGTCCTTCAAATGTTATAGCTGAACATTCATTACTGTATAAAGTCAATGACCTAAAATTTGCAAGACTTCAGTCAATTAAGCTCAGCATTGTAGAACTCCTTAACACACCATTTATGATCAAAGGAAGACTTAAAAGCTGACTATAATAAATTCACTAGAAAGAGAACCCAATGAATGCCAATATTCCCATTTATTCCAAGTCAGAGCAAAAAGCAGAATTCCTCCATGGATTTCCTTTCAACTTGATGCACATGGAATCAGCTGTTAAATATCTGTCATGAAACAAGAATTCCTGTTACTTAATTTAGTAGTAAATGATGAAACACATTAAAGGCACCTAAAAACCACCATGTGTTTGGCCTTTATTCTGTATCTTTTCCTATATATATATAGTCCTTGGAAAAGAAAGAACCTTGGACTAATGCTTGTTACTATTTCATATCTGCCTACATTGGTAATAAATCTTTACTCAATAGTTCATGAACCTAATTTTTAAAAAACACTTACATGCAGCTTCTGTGCTTAGTGGATTTCTTAATATAGCACTTTTGGAACAAGCATATTCAGAGTGTTTACCATCAGGAGATATTACATTCCTTTTTCTTGTCAGACAAGTCATGCCAGTAAACTGCTTTAAGTAGCTTTGAAAAATGTGGTTTGTAAGCAAACTTCATACAGCCAGAACTCCTTCCATATCTCACTCTACAAATGAATAAAAATTTGTGTTCTCACCACAAAAATAAACCTTGGAATTATGCAGTCATAGGATTCCTCTGTTTCTAGTCTATCAGAGTTTCCTCCTCCATATCAACACAGTCCGTAATAAGAAACTAGAGCTCCACGTGTACTATACTCACCCTTACATATATAAAATTACCATGTCTATTATGAACTTTTGAGATATGAAAGAAAGAAGAAAGTGGAAGAATACCTGGCTAATGAACATTCAGTTACTCAATGTATTTGCTACATGATGCCTATTTGTCTATTATTATGAGCAGGAATCGACTCAATGGCAACGGGTTTGGTTTTTTTGGTTTTATGCCTATTATTTGCAGGGTTACAAGGTTTGCACCTAATTTTACTTGTGCACAATGATCCTATTCATGTTACTTTGTGACTTTAGAGTAAGATAAAAATGTTAACAGCATTTTATCAATATGTATATTTTTTCCAAAAGAAATCATGATTCATAATAGCATCTTCCATTGCTAGAATTTAAAATGTGTATTCAGAAAATTTCACAGGCCCTATACACTTAAAAAATGGTGAGAGTATAGTTCAAATATAACTTCTGATTATTAAAAGCCTGTGACATTCTCTTTTGAGATACCTATCATGGAGGAACAGTATTAGTAAAAAAAATTAACTCAATACTATCCTCAGCTCTCATTTAACTTTAGATTAAAAGATCTTTGAAATGCCTAAAAATGATTTACAACAGGGCTTAGGAGACTGCAGTTTAACAGCATAGGGCAAGTAGAGTGAACAACAAACCTTTGTTACATGATAAATTTTAACAATGTACTATTAATTCAATATTTAATAGTTCATTAACTTGGAGATATTGAAATTCCTCATCTGTCAATTTGCTATATAGTAAGGACTCACTATCAATAATAATCAAAATGTTTGGAGTGAAAGCAATTTTTGTACAAATATATGTTCTTAATCATTTTCTCACTTAGCTTGAAGAAGGTAAAAAAAAAAAAAAAAAAACCAATGCAGCAAAAAATAATTCAAATAGCTTTCATAGAACTACGAATGTGTTATACAAACCAAGGAGTAAATTATAAATTTTGAAACTGTTCTTTCTTTTTTTTTTTTTTAACTATCTTCCTTAACTGCTATGGAATATATAAATGAAAGAGGCAAAACCCAGTGCTATCTGATGATCAAACAAACACAATAAAAAGGGCAAGAGTACCAAGGGTAATTCTATTGTTGTTTTAATCAGAGTGACAAAAATACCTTGAGGAGGGTCCAAGGTGAAATGTGGAATGGAGGCACTGATATTGTTTATACGTGAAATTTATCTTTTAAAGTGTATGTCACCAAAAATGGTTTCATATCTCCATTTCAGCAAAGCAGTAATTCCAAACATTTTAACATGCCTAGAAAAATGTGATGCATGCATAAACAACTCATTTTTTCCCTTTAGCCATAATTATAAATTACATAAAATACCATGATGGAAGGTTTTAATATTCATAATGTTATAAATGTGAGATTTCACGTAGAATAATCATACTATGCTTTTATTTTAGAAAACCCTGCTTATTAAACTGAAATAACTTTCACATGAGCATTGAAAAATAAAAGACAGCAAGCATAACAGAAATTTATTTATAAGTTCAAGAGTCTTCTTGTCTCTTTTGAGGTTTAAGGCTTATGAATCAGAGAACTTTAAAACAGTAAACTAACTACTGTTTCTAAAATTTAAGCATTTCATTTTTACACAAGACCAAAAATAAAACAACAAAAAACAGTAACATACTCTAGAAATGATAAAAGAATTTTGAAGAAAATGTTTCCAACTGATAATCAACTTAGTCATATAAAAAAGAAAACAATGAATTACACAATTCAGCTAAACTTACAGTAAAGTTGAAAGTTATTCCTTCAACTTCATCTTGCAGAATGTCCCATGAAACCATTAAAAGACAAACTAAACATGGTCTTTATGTTTGATTCTAAAACTCAAATCACTGTTTTAGCTGCTAATTATAATGTATCACTTTAAAAAAACAAAACAAAAAACTTACTTGATCTGTCCCATAAGGCAGTATGTTCAGAGAAATGAAGGCTGTCATTTTCCAAAGCTGTTTTCGGATCATATGTAGCACTTTTAGAGTGTCTATGAAATAATCGGCTAGCAAAACCTTCCAATTTCTGAAGAGCAGTAGTTGTACCTGTATGCTGGTTACAAGGTAGTTCTCTATAAGCTGCCATTCATGTGCATTTACACTTTACTTAAAGTAACTGAAAATATTTCCAGAAGGAGCTCAACAACTTCTTATACAGAAGCTAAAAGCTATGCATGTGTCAGACTTCCTGTTTGCAGGGTATTCAAATCACTACTACTGTTGTGTTTCCTGTTAATATAAAACAGCACATTTCTAAGCTTTTCTTAGCACAAGACTTTTCATCTAACTAGAGGTGGTGATGTTAAAAAAAACTTGCAATATCTGCCTACATGTATAAAACAAAACAATGCCTATAATTAACAGTGTTTTAATATTAACCTATATGTTAATGAGAGAAGTATAGGGACTTATACAAACAGTAGGCTGAAAACAAAAAAAAAAAAAGAAAACTAGTTAAACATGTATTACAACCCTATGCAAACAACTTAGGGCCAAACCACCCTTTAAATATAACATGTTCAAAAGAAAGGTTTTATTTTTTCCAGGAAATCAGCTAACATACAGATTTCAGGCATCCTTGTTAGGAGTCAACTTTTCTTAGAAACTGGTATGGAATGGATATGACAAAACTCTAACAAAACAAAAAAAAACCTGGACTAGCACTTAAAAAAAAGAACTGAATGTTGCTAAATCACTCACTTAAGCCTAATATATACAGGAACTACAGAAAGTTAGCGTGTCAGTATTGTTTATCAAATTTATAATCTGCTGATGAGTGACTATCAGGAGTATATTTTAAAAACATTCTAAAATTCGGAAAAATATTTAAGATTTAAAATCAGTCACAGCAATAAATTTCAATTGGGGGAAAACAATTCCTTCTAGTTGACTGAGAGCAGCCTGAGACATTTATTTGAAACGCCAAACACTGATGACTGCTGCTTACCTGATCCCTCATTTAGCCGTCTCACTTAGAAACATCTCCTCCTGTTAAAAGTAAATAAAATTTGCCATTGTCCATGTGCAGGAAAACAAAAGGAACCTAGTTGTGACACTTAACAAATGATTTTGAGTACATGTCTTCTGAGACTAACAAATTAAAGGATGAGAAATTCTCGTGCTTTCGTCTTTGAAAGCTCTAAACAAGGACTACAAAAAAAAGGAAGAAAAAATCTTTTTTAAAAATCTAGAAACTATCTTAGTCCAGATTTCCCGCCAACTGCTTGAGAAATACAATAAATAGGAACAATGACAAATAGAACAGGAACAATAATGTAATCAAATTACGACCACACAGACACACAGACGCGCGCGTGCGCGCACACACAAAAGAAACAATCACTAATGAACTTGCCAAGCAACAGCTCATTTGTCTATACTTTTTTATGTAATAACATTAGTTTCACTCTAAAAAAACAGGCAACAATATAAGGCTAAACTTTTAAAATTTGTAGCTCTCTGTATAAATATTATGCGTGTATAGTAATACGTAATTTGCTTATTCATGTCTGATAGAGTCTTAAACAAAACAGATACTGAATAAGTGTCTACAGACTTTAATAAACATCTACAGAGAACAGACTGACTGTGTGGGCAGAAGTGGATAAAATTTCTGAATTCCTTTGACTTGCTCTCCTGAGGGAAATTCTGTTCATCCTCAAGGCTCACCACAAATGTCACCTCTTCAGTGAAGTCTTCCACATGCTTCCCAGGCAAAATAAATTGCTCTCTCCTATGTTTCCACTGATTTTATCATTTATGTTAAAATTTGCTATTTATGAATTTATGTCTTCCTAAATTTTGAGTTACTTGAATTCATAAATTCAAAGCATGTATTAGGTACTCAATAAATATATGCATTTAGATATTCAGTAAAATATACATGGAATGAAGAGAGTATAAGTTTATTTTTAACAACTTAAAACATGGTCTAAGTAATCAAGCATTTGAAAATGTTTTAATTTTACTTATGATAAGATTATATTTGTAAATAATCCAGCAAGCACTAAATTTCTCATATATAGAGACTACAGTGATAGAATACCGCTGAACTTCTTTTACTCTATATTCAGTTACTAATTTTTATTCATTCTGAGATCTATTTTCATTTATTTTTATTAGTGCAAATGTGGATTTCTAAAATAACCTCTTAGCTTACAGTCACCCTTCAATCATTCATCCCTCTGCCATATTAATCTCTCCAAAATATTATGCTCATGTTATTCCGTTGCCAAATGCACAAACTAATCCTAATATTTCAGCCCCATCCTATTAGTTTTAACACAAAATGTCTACCCAGGCTTATAGTCAACGTTGGTTGAGTTAAGTACAAGAAATTCCAGATTCCTTACTAGTACTAAGATTATTTAAAATAACATATAAGCTTTACAACAAAAGTAATTTCAATAGCAAAAAAAAAAAGCTTTACTACATGAGTATTTCTAAACTACATCTGAAATCTGTACATCTTTTTCAATAAGACTGTTTTTATTTGTTACAAAGTCCTTATAGAAAGTAGAATATTTAGTCCTAAGAGCAATGTTTTTATATATGGTAATGTGACCAGGAGCTGTTGCTATGGAAGTCCTTAGGCAGTTTGAATTTTGTTTTAAAAAAAAAAAAAAAGAACTCTACTGGCATCTACTGCTAGAAAGAAATAACTACAGTTTTACCTAAAACCACGAATCCCTATATAATTTAAATTAATCTTAAGTATATTGTTTGCTCTTCTTCCTGATGGTATTTTCAGAACTTTAATTTGTATTAAAATGTCTAACAATGCACCCAAATCTTGCTGTAATAGCATATATACTAATACAGTTTAATTAAATAATGTATGATTTTTACCACTGAAGAGTAATCAGCTTCACGAGTATAAATTCCTTATTATTCAAACTACATTAATTGTAGAAATTACGGCAATTTTCAGAGATAAACCTGCTTTGATAGTCAAAAGATATCATATATTTCTTATATTTAATAATAGTAATGATCCCTTACATTTGCCAAACACACTTTACAACATATAAAGTGGTTTCCATAGGCTCATGAGATCCTTACAAATGAAGTAAGCAGGACAGGTATTATTATCCTTATTTTAAGATGGGAAAGCAAACTTATAAACATCAAGTAACTTGCCCAAAGTCATCCAGGTCTTCTAAATTCCTCGATCAGGACTCCTTGTATTGCACAACACTGATTACCACAAAAGGTAAAAATTTTTTCAAATGCAGAATTTGCCAAACAAAGGTGGGAGAATGGGGAAGATAATGAATGGGGGGAAATGAGTCTTTGAATATACTGTCCAGGGTCTAAGAATCTGCTATGAAAATGTTTTCATTCAGATAGCCCTGACTTCAAAACATATTACACAGTTACTATAATCAGAACAGCCTGGTACTGCTTTAATGATGGACACACAGCCCAATGGAGTTGAACTGAAAACCTAGAAATAAATCCAAACATCTATGGTCAACAGATTTTTGACAAAGGAGCCAAATCTATTCAATGGGGAAGGACAGTCTCTAACAAATAGTCCTGGGAAAACTGGATTTCCACATGCAGAAAAATGAAGCAAGATCCATACCTCATGTCACACACAAAAACTAATTCAAAATGGATCAAGGACCTAAGTGTTACGTTTAAAACCATAAAGTTCTTGGAAGAAAATAAAGGAGCAAAGCTATGGACCTAATTTTTTTCAATAATAGATTATCAAACACAAGGAATACACAAGCAGCAGAAAACAAAATAGGA
The DNA here is from genome assembly GCF_000243295.1 of Trichechus manatus latirostris. Lineage (NCBI taxonomy): Eukaryota > Metazoa > Chordata > Mammalia > Sirenia > Trichechidae > Trichechus > Trichechus manatus. The sequence continues at coordinate 34,571,584 of NW_004443939.1, read as the reverse complement.
ACTGGGATCTCATAAAAGTTAAATACTTATGTTCATTAAAAGATTTTATCAAAAGAGTAGAAAGACAACATATAGACTGGGAAAAAACCTTCAGGAACAATACAACTGATAATGATCTAATATCTAAAATACATATAAAACTTCTACAACTTAACAACAAAAAGACAAATAATCAAAAAAAAAATGGGCAAAGGACATGAACAGACACCACTAAAGAGGTATTCAAATGGTCAACAAACATATGAAAAGATGCTCAAGGTCACTGGCCATCGGAGAAATGCAAATCAAAACCACAATAAAATACCATTTCACTCCCACTAGGATGGCTAAGATAAACAACAAAAGAAAAAAGGAAAATAACAAACTGTTGGCAAGGATGTGGTGAAAATGGAACCCTCATCCATTGCTGGTGGGAAAGCAAAATGGTACAGCAGCTGTGGAAAATAATCTAGCGGTTCCCAAAAAACTAAAAATAGATCTATCTTATGACCCAGCAACTCCACTCCTAGGTATATATTCTAGAGATCTAATAGAAGTGCCACAAATAGACATATGCACACCTATGTTCCCTGCAGCACTATGGACAATAGCAAAAAGATGGAAACACCCTAAGTGCCCATCAATGAATGAACAGCAAGCAAAATGTTTTATATACAGACAATGGAATACTACTCAGAGATAAAGAAAAATGAGTTCCCAAAACATCTCACAATGTGGATGAACCTGGAGGACATTATGTTAAGCAAAATAAGTCAATCACAAAAGAAAAATAATGTATGCTCTCATTAATAGGTAGATATACAGAGACTAATACAGTTGCTATCAATCGGAATTGACTTGATGGAACACAACAATGTTCAGTGAAGGAGCTCTGCTTAAGCACTCACTGCTCACCGAGGGCACACAACAACGTTCACTGGTGGTTAAAGGTGATGGGGGGGTAAGTGGAAAGTATTCCCTAGGTAGTAGTCACTTTTTGTTTATGGTGATGGAAAAGGTGGAACCAAATGTAGGTGAAGTTTGCACAGCTTGACTAACGTGCAATAAGCTGTACATAAGAAAAAAGGATGAACTGGAAAATTATGTTATATGTAATTTTACAACAATAAAAACCAAAAAAAGGAGGGGGACTATAGATAGTCTCATCATAACCATGAAATTCCAGTGTCCATATTTATGTTTACAATCATGTTGGGTCCAAGCAGAACTTCATACTTTAGGGTTTGAAGGTTAAAGAAAAGAAAAACATGGAGGTATATTTAATAATGATATATTTGCTCCATGTGGAGGACAAATGATCTGCTATTCAAATGAAGGTTTAGGGTAATCATTTTGCCTTTTCCAGCATGTCATATAAATGGATTCATACAGTATGTAATCTTTTCACTTAGAATTATGTGTTTGAGAACCATCCATGTTATATGTCTCAATAGTTCATATTTACTGCTGAAAAGTATTCCACTGAATAGATTTGCTACAATTTACATAGTCATTCACTACTGAATTGCCTTTGCATCTTTGCCAAAAATCAATTGACTATATTTATGTCAACTGGAAGATGGAAGGACTACACAGGGTCACTGTACCAAAAAGAACTGGTCGACATTCAATCATTTCAGGAGTAGCATATGATCAAGAACCGATGGTAATGAAGGAAGAAGTCCAAGCTGCACTGAAGGCACTGGCGAAAAACAAGGCTCCAGGAATAGACGGAATACCAACTGAGATGTTTCAACAAACAGATGCTCACTTATCTATGCCTCACTTAGAGGTGCTCACTTATCTATGCCAAGAAATTTGGAAGACAGCACCTGCCCAATCGACTGGAAGAGATCCATATTTGTGCCATTCCAAAGAATGGTGATCCAACAGAATGTGCAAATTATCAAACAATATCATTAATATCACACAAGTAAAATTTTACTGAAGACAATTCAAAAGTGTTTGTAGCAGTACATGAACAGGGAACTGCCAGAAATTCAAGCCAGTTTCAGAAGAGGACATGGAACGAGGGATATCATTGTTGATGTTAGATGGATCTTGGCTGAAAGCAGAGAATACCAGAAAGATGTTTACCTGTGTTTTATTGACTATGCAAAGGCATTCAACTGTGTGGATCATAAC
>NW_004443939.1:34499396-34569360 GCF_000243295.1 Trichechus manatus latirostris | reverse complement strand
CAAAAGCAGCTGCAGCAGTACAGTGACAGGGAGCTGACAGAAAATCAAGCTAGATTCAGAACAGGACATGAAACCAGGGATATTGTTGCAGATGTCAGATGGATCCTGGCTGAAAATAGAGAATACCAGAAAGATGTTTACCTGTGTTTTATTGACTATGCAAAGGCATTCAACTGTGTGGATCATAACAAATTGTGGATAACATTGTGAAGAACAGGAATTCCAGAACACTTAACTGTGCTCATGAGGAACCTGTACATAGACCAAGAGGCAGTCATTCGAACAGAAAAAGGGGATACTCCATGTTTAAAATCAGGAATGATGTGCATCAGGGTTAAATCTTTTCACCATACTTATTCGATCTGTATGCTGAACAAATAATCTGAGAAGCTGGAGTATATGAAGACGAATGCGGCATCAGAATTAGAGGAAGACTCATTAGTAACCTGTGACATGCGGATGACACAACCTTGCTTGCTGAAAGCAAAGAGGACTTGAAGCACTTACTGATGAAGATCAAAGACTACAGCCTTCAGTATGGATTACACCTCAACATAAAGAAAACAAAAATCCTCACAACTGGACCAGTAAGCAACATCATGCTAGACAGAGAAAAGGTTGAAGTTGTCAAGGGTTTCATTTTACTTGGATGCACAATCAATGCCCATGGAAGCAGCAGTCAAGAAATCAAACAACACATTGCACTAGGAAAATCTGCTGCAAAAGACCTCTTTAAAGCGTTAAAAAGCAAAGATGTCACTATAAGGACTAAGGTGCACCTGACCCAAGCCATGGAGTTTTCAATCGCCTCTTATGCATGCAAAAACTGGACAATGAATAATGAAGACCGAAGAAGAATTGACATCTTTGAATTATGGTGTTGGTGAAGAATACTGAATATACCATGGACAGACAAAAGAATGAATGAAGACTTCTTCTGTCTTGGAAGAAGTACAGCCAGAATGCTCGTTGAAAGCAAGGATGGGGAGACTTCATCTTATATACTTTGGATATATTATCAGGAGTGACCGGTACCTGCAGAAGGACATCATGCTTGGTAAAGGAGAGGATCAGAGAAAAAGAGAAAGACCCTCAGTGAGATGGACTGACACAGTGGGTGCAACAATGGGCTCTGGCATAACAACGATTATAAGGATGGTGCTGGACCGGGCAGTGTTTCATTCTGTTGTACACAGGGTTGTTATGAGTCGGAACCAACTCCAGGGCACCTAACAATGACAATAACATATTTATGTGGGTCTATTTCTGGACTCTCTAATCTGTTCCGTTGATCAATCTATGTGTCTATTCTTTCACCAATATCATACTGGCTTGGTTTCTGTAGCTTTCTAAACCAAAAAAAATGGTTGCCATAGAGTCGATGCAGACTTATAGTGACCCTACAGGACAAAGCAGAACTGCCTCACAGAGTTTCCAAGAAGCGATTAGTGGATTCGAACTACCGACCTTTCGGTGAGCAGCCATATCACTTAACCACTGTGCCACCAGGGCTCCGTGTTACTCTTCCAACTTTTTTTTTTCAAGTTTGTTTTGGCTATTATAGGTTCTTTGCCTCTCATATAAATTTTAAAATCAGCTTGTCTACAAAAATAATCTTGCTGAGATTTTCGCAAGATTGTTTTGTAGTTTTCAACATACAGATCCCATACATACTTTGTTAGGTTTACACCTAAATTTTTGTGGGTGTTTTTTTTAATTGGAGCTATTGTAAACGTTACTTTAAAAAATGTTTTCCAATTGTTCTTTTCTATTATATAGAAATGCAACTAATTTTTATATGTTGATCCTGTATCCTATAGCCTTGCTAAACTCACTTATTAGTTCAAGCCCCCCCCCCCCTTTTTTGGTAGATATCTTGGAATTTTCTGTGTAGGCAATCCTGACCTCTGTGAATAGATACAGTTTTATTTCTTGCTTTCTTATCTGTATTTATTTTTCTTTCTGTGTTGCACTAGCTAGAACTTCTAGTACAATGTCGAACAACAGTGATAAGAGTGGACATCCTCGCCTTGTTCCAAATTTTAGGAAGAAAGCATTCAGTTTTTTAACATTAACTGTGATGCTAGCTGTACATTTTTTGTAAATGCTCCTTACTGAGATAAGCAAGTTTCTTTTTATTACTAGTTTGTTGAGAGTTTTTATTTAGAATAGATGTTGAATTTTATTTAATGCTTTCTCAGCATCTGTTGATACGATCATTTGGTTTTTCATCTTTGTTGTTGTTGTTATTAGTAGCTGTCGAATCGATTCCAACTCATGGCAACCCCATGTGTGCAGAGTAGAACTGCTCCATAGGGTTTTCAAGGATGTGGCCTTTCAGAGGCAGATTGCCAGGCCTATCCTCCAAGGCACCTCTGGGTGGGTTCAAAGTGCCAACATTTCGGCAAGTAGTAGAGCATTTAACCATTTGTGCCTTCCAGGGACTTCTATTTTCTTTAGTCGGCTAATATGGTGAATTACATTGATTAATTTTCAAATATTAAACTAGCTTTAAATTCCTGGGATAAACACCACTTTGTCTTGATGTACTATTCTTTTTATATATTGCTGGTTTTGATTTGCTAACATTTTATTGAGGATTTTTGCTTCTAGGTTCACAAAAGGTATTGTTTTGTAGTTTCCTTTTCATGTATTGTATTTGCATGATTTTTTAATCAGTTAAGGCTGGCCTCATAAACCTTAACAATTGGGAAGAATTCCATCTTCTTTTTTTTGGAAGATTGTAGACAACTGGTATTATTTCTTCCTTAGATGTTAAGACTCTGCCAGTAAAACCATCTGGGCCAGGAGTTTTCTTTTTTGAGGATGTTATAAATTACTAATTCATTTTTTTCAATAGATATCGTACTATTCAGTTATTTATTTCTTCTTGAATGAGCATTGGTAGTTTGGGTCTTTCAAGAAATGGTCCATTATAGCAAAGCTGTCAAATTTATATGAATAGTTTCTAATATTACTTTATTGCCCCTTTAATGTCTCTGGCGTCTGTAATGATATCCCTTTTCATTCTTGATGTTGGTAATTTGTCTTGTTTTTCTTGGTTGGTCTGGCTAAAGCATTAGATGTTTTATTGATCTATTTAAAGAACAAGCTTTTCTTTTCATTGGTTTTCTCTATTATTTTCCCATTTTCAATTTTATTGATTACTGCTCTTATTTTTATTTGCTTCCCTCTAATTTCTTTGGGTTGATTTTGCTCTTTTTCTAATTTCATAATGTGGAAGACTGGATCATTATATTAAGACTTATTTTCTGATATATGAATTCAATTTCATACATTTTCATTTGAACAATAATTTAGGTGAATTTGACAAATTTTTTATTATTTTTAATACACTTTACATTTTAGAGCAATTTTAGGTTCACAGAAAAATTGCACAGAAAATAGTTTCTATATACTCCCTTTCTCCCCCTGCCCACTGTTTCTACTATTATTAACATCTTACATTTGTTACAATTAATAAACTGTTAATGATACACTATTATTAACTAAAGTTCATACCTTACATTAGGGTTCATTCTTTGTGTTGTACAGTACTGTGGGTTTAGCAAATGTATAATGCCATGTATCCACTATTACAATATCATGGAAAATAGTTTCACTGAACTTAAAATTCCTGTGTTTCCTGTGTTTCACCTATTCATCCCTCCCCTGCTCCCCATGAACCCTTGGCAACCAACGATCTTTTTACTGTCTCAATAGTTTTGCCTTTTCCAGAATGTCATATAGTTGAAATCATACAGTATATAGCTTTTTCAGACTGGCTTCCTTCACTTAGCAATATACATTTCAGATTTTTGCTTTTTTTTTTTTTTTTTTAACAACTTCATAGCTCATTTCTTTTCATTGCTGAATAATAATGCATTGTATGTATATATCATTCTTTTCACCAATACCACAGTCTTCAATATTGTAGCTTTATAGTAAGTCTTGAAATCAGGTACTGTGAGTCCTACAACTTTGTTCTTCAGCATTGTGCTGGCTATTCTAACTATATAAACTTTTCATATAAACATCAGAATCAGTTTTTGATAACTACAAAATAGCTTGTTGGGATTTTGACTGAGATTTCACTGAATCTACAGATCAAGCTGGGAAGAAATGACATTTTAAAAGTATTGAGTCTTCCAATCTACGAACATGGAATATGTCTTCGTTTATTTAGATCTTTCTTTCATCAGTGTTTTGCAGTTTTCCACATATAGATGCTGTACATATCTTGTCAGATTTACACCAAAGTATTTCACTTTTTTAATGCTATTGTAAATGGACTTTTAAGAAAATTTCAGATTTCAATTGTTCTTTGCCAGTAAATAGGAAAGCAAATTATTTTCACATATTAACCTTGCATCCCGTGATCTTGCTATACTAGCTTATTATATCAAGGAGTTTTTCTGAGATTCTTTGGGAGTTTCTTCATATACAATCATGTCTTTTGCAAACAAAGACAGTTTTATTTCTTCCTTTCCAATCTCCACTGTGATTCTCGATTTACCTGTCTCACTAGATTTTAGGGTGATGGTTTGCCCTGCAATCTTAGTTCTCTGATAGGTCCAAGAAACACTGTTGATTTTCAGTTTGTTCAGCATTTGGGTTGTAGTGAGAACAGGAGTGATGACTTCGAAGTTCTATGCATGTCAGGGCTGAAACTCTAAGTTTCTTCCCTCTGTTCTTCATTATTCTGTTTCCCATTTCCTGACTTCTTTTGGGTTGTTTGAATATCTGCATATTTGCATAGTTGGTTGCATGGGTGTGTATGTTGTTCACTTTTCAGTCCACTTAGTATTAAAATTTTACTACTTCAAGTGAAATTTATAAACCTTACAAACATATAGGCCCCTTTAAACTCCTCCCCTTTATGTTACAGTGCCAAGTGTATACATCAACATACATTGCAAACCACACCAGACAATGGTATAATTTTTGCTTTCAACTATCACACATATTTTAATGAATCTAAGAGGAGAAAATGGGGCCAAGGGTGGTTTAGAGGTAGAACTCTCACCTTCCATGCAGGAGACCCATGTTTGATTCTCAGCCAACGCACCTTACGCACAGCAACCACCTGTCTGTCAGCAGAGGCTTCATGTTGTTACGATGCTCAACAAGTTTCAGTGGAGCTTCCAGACTAAGATGGACTAGGAAGAAAGACCTGGTGATCTACTTCTGAAAGTCAGCTGGTGAAAACCCTATGGATCACAATGGCCCAACCCACAACCAGTTGTAGTGATAAGGTAAGACTGGGCAGCATTTTGTTCTGTTGTGCATGGGGTCACCATGAGTTGGGAGCTGACTCAACAGCAGTTAACAACAAGAGGAGAAAAATAGTCTATTATATTTACCCTGATAATTACCATTTCTGTTGTTCTTCTTTCCTACATGAAGTTTCAAATTTCCCTCTGGTGATATTTCTTTTCTGCCTGAATAGATTCCTTTAACATTGCTTTTAAAGTAGGATTGCTAGTGACAAATTCTCTTCGTTTCTCACTAATTTGATTATGATGTGTTTGAGTGTGGTTTTCCTGGGGTTCATTGAGCTTCTTGAATCTCTAAACTTATGTCTTTTGTCAAATTTGGGAATCTTATTTATCCAAAACCATATTTTTCTGCATCAATTATCTCTCCTCTCCTTCTATGATTTCAACAATATGTATATTTTTTGACATTGTCCCACACGTTCCTGAGACTCTGTTCCTTTCTATAAACTTGTTTTTCTGTCGTTCAGATTAGACAGTTTCTACTGGTTTTCTATTTTAATTCACTGACTCTTTCCTCTGTATCTGTTCTCTCTCAGACTCACTGTTGCCACCACTAGAGAACAGGTGCAAGACTATGCTCTGCCTTGAGGTAGGACCAGGAGAAAAACAAACAAAAAAACAGGATTTCCCTCACTCTTTCCTTCCAAGATCCCTAACCAGAAAGAGAGTTTCTCTTGGAGCTTTTTCTGTCTGTATTCACTGCACAATTCTGTGATTCAGGCTGCCTTCAGTCAAAGCTGGGAAATGTGGGAAGAAATTTAAAAAACAGGAAACTCACTACTGTATACATCTTTCTTTGAGTTTTGATTTCTCCTCCCAATCTGTCTACTATTCTTTATTTTTCATAGCTCTTCCATAGCTACTTTATGTATTCTGCTCAAGGATGTTAGCTGTAATCAGTAGGAGATACAGGGTAGTGTGTGCTTAAAAAAAAAAAACAAACCAAACCCGTTGCCATCGAGTCGATTCCGACTCACAGCGATCCTACAGGACAGAGTAGAAGTGCCCCACGGGGTTTCCAAGGCTGTAATCTTTATGGAAACAGACTGCCACATCTTTCTCCTGTGGAGTAGCTGGTGGGTTCAAACCACCAACCCTTCAGTTAGCAGCTGAGCATTTAACCGTTGCACCACCAGGGCTCCTTGGAGAATATCCAACTAGCTGTAAATATATACCCACAACAATAGACTCAAGCATATCAGTGATTGTGAAGATGGTGGAGCACCAGGCAATGTTTTGTTTTGTTAGACATGGTGCTGACATGAATCGTAGCTGACTCGATGGCAACTAACTACATACAATCAAATATTTAACTAGAATAAAGGCAAAGATGTCACACAGTTAACTTTTTATGGCTTGAAAAAACTTTTTTTTCAGAAAATAACACTACTGATATACTAGCCCAAACATGTTAGTGAAATACTTCTCACATACCAAAGAACTCCAGTCACTTGGTCTACATAGAAGACACAACAGCAAATATATAAACAAAATTTGGCCATTTTAGAAGCCTAGCATCTCTATTAGCATTTTCTGCTTAAGGGACTTTAAAGTCCCAAAAGACGATAAAGAAGAGAAAGGACTTTAGAGTGTACCAATTACTAACGAATATGTGAAATCTGAGAAGGGCCTTGGATTATAGATAAGATTTAGATAGATTCAGAAAAAGTAACAAGGACAATTCAAGAAAGTGAAACTGTAGGAGTGAAGGCTTGAAGATAAGAATAAGCAGGATGCCTGGAGAACAGAGAAGAAAGACTTCTGAAAAAACAGAATACATGTTGGTAAGTAATAGAGAAGACTGTATTAGTTAAATAGGACCAGATTATGATTCTATATGACCCAAGCATTCCTTTGGGATGCCTTTCCTGACATGCTCTTGTAAAATAAAATTACAGTGAAAACTGTGAGAGCCAAAACTCGACGGGGCTGCCTTGTTTTTCCAGTTTTCACAAGTTTTCTGACTTTGACAGGGTGTAGTCTTAACCATTTTTCTATCACTCGTATTACTGGAAAATATTCTAGCTTTCCTTCTCTGGAAGGTTTCCACCTTACACAGGTTCCAGCCTTCTCAGGTATTACTGTGCAAGTTTTGCTTTATGAAAACAGAGAGTTCCTTTACCCATGACACTTAAGGTCATCTTGTTAAATGTTAAAAACCTATGTACTTTATAATCATAAAAAAAAAAAAACTTTAATGCCTATAGCTATGCTTTGAACTATAACTAACCTTTAGAAGTAGCTTGTTTGCCACATAATTGTATCTACATGATCACGCTTATCGAAACCAAAGAGGGGCTAGTTCCAGTATTCATTAACTTTCATTTAAAACGTACTTTTTTCAGAAAATAATTGAAGATTAATAAACATGTGCTGTTCCCAAGGCTCCAGGGGTCTTGTAACCATGGCTCAATGATCTTGTGATTGTATTGTAATTGTTTAGCAAGACTTCTATTTATACTTTGATAACTGTTGAACATATACTGCACTCTTACGAGATTTACGTATTCTAACAAATTTGTCAACCAATCAAAAATTTCATTCAAAGTTCCTGATAAAATTGTACATAAGCACCCTGAAAAATCTTAATCAGAATGCTGATCTACTAAACTGTTGCCCAATCGCAAATTGTCTATTAAATCTGCATAGTAATCTGTTAAAGGTGTTCTGAGTTGTTTATTTTTGACACTATTCTCCCCACTAATTCTCCTTTTTGGATTAAGAAACGTGAAGAAGAAAATAACAGAAGATTATCATAGCAAGTAACTTATAAGGAGAGGGCTACTTGATATACAGTGGTCTAAAAATGCCTAAGGAAAGTGACTTATCTTTGAGTAGAGACCTGAAGTGTAAAAAAAAAGAATAAGTTAAGAGAAGAGATGGAAGAAGAGTACACCAGCCAGTGGGAACACTGAATTAAAGACCTTGAGGTGAGAATAAGGCAGAACACAATCTGACTACTGGGTTCTCTTTACCTAATTAAATGTGACTATTAGAAATATGTGGAGCCCTGGTGGCGCAGTGGTTAAGAGCTCGGCTGCTAACCAAAAGGTCAGCAGTTCGAATCCACCAGCAGCTCCTTGGAAACCTGTATGGGGCAGTTCTACTTTGTCCTACAGGGTCGCTATGAGTCAGAACTGACTTGATGGCAATGAATTCTTTTAATTAGTAATACAAGTATGTAATTAATTTCATTCTTCTGTTCTAGAAAGATAGATTTTTTTAACACTGATACCAGTGAAGATAATGGATTGGAAAATGGTCTGTGTAGGTTGAGGATAAGAGTGGAAGCAGAGAAAACAGTTAAAAGACCTACTGTGAGATCCAGGCAAAAGATGATGGCAATTTGGGCTGAGATGGTGGTGGAAAAGAGAGAAATAGACAGATTATATCATTATAATTATATATATTAAGGAGACCTCGTGGCGCAATGGTTAAGTGCTCAGCTGCTAACTGAAAGGTCTGCAGTTTGAATTAACCAGCAGCTCCGTGGGAGAAACGAACTGGCGATCTGCTCCTGTAAGGATTACAACCTAGAAAACACTATGGGTCCGTTCTACTCTGTCCTGTAGGGTCAACTCCACAGCACACAACAACATATGCATACATTACATACACACACACACACACACACACACACACACACATAAGCTGTTGCTGTTGAGTTGACTCCAACTCATAGTGACCCTACAGGACAGAGCAGAACCGACCCATAGGGTTTCCAAGGAGCGGCTGATGGATTTGAACTGCTGACCTTTGGCTAAGCAGCCGAGCTCTTAACGACTACACCACCAGTTCTCATATATATAGATATAAAATCAAGACTACATCATTTTAAATGAATTACATTTAAATGAATACATATATAAATTTCATTTAATTTAAATGAATTATAGTATGTCATTATTTTAAATGAATTACATTTTCAAAAGCTCTGAGCCTTTCCCAAAATCTTTTATGAATAAATGGAAATACACTGAAGTGTCACAAAACTAGGGAAATAAAGTACTTAGATTTTATTAACATCCATATGGTTTCTTCTTTTATTTTAGAGCTCTTATAAGTGATCATTGAACCCAACATCATTAGTTTATTTTATAAGGACCTAGCAGTGATTTCCTAACTTTCATTTGTATATCACTCTTCATATAATTTTCTTACTGTGACTGTGATAAATAGCTAAAACGTCTGATACAATATCAATAATAACTGGAAAGACTTTAGTATTGCAGAAAAGCTAGATGTAGTTAAAATTACAAAATTATTCCTAAGGAAAAGCACCACCTATCATCATGTGGTATCCTATTCCAATAAACTTATTTAGAACTGAGAATTAAATGTGAGCCTAAAGCACTAGAACTACTTTATAACTTAAACTGACCCCATTTGAAATCTCTCAGGCCCAAAAATAAATCATCTGGTGCCAACCATGGCAGGTACAGACTACACTTAGTTCACAGCACTTTAAGACATAGAGACAGACAGAAGGTGGCACAATGGGGCCATTTAGGCTTCACATAGAAATTCAGAAAACTCTTGTATTGTCACTGTCTTAGGTTTTAGCAGTATATAAAAAACACGATTTTAGATCCTTATACAAATAAGAAAGGAGCCGTGGTAGCGCAGTGACTAAACACTCAGCTGCTAACCAAAAGGTCTATGGTTTGAACTCACCAGCTGCTCTGTGGGACAAAGATGTGGTAGTCTGCTTTCACAAAGATTTACAGCCTTAGAAACTCTATGGGACAATTCTATCCTATAGGCTCGCTGTGAGTCAGAATTGACTCGATGGCAATGTCTTTTTTAATACAAATAAGAATTTAAAATGTACTAAGAATATGCAAGAACATTATTTCATATATACACAACAAACTATAAAATTCTCACATAGACCACCATATCAGAAACTAATCCCCACACTCCCTCTCTCATAAATTTCCCCCATTTACACACCCTTATGAAAAAATAAAGTCCTCCAAAGTCTTCCATATTATTCCAATATCACCTATAAATTTACTAATAATTTAATGGAGAATTACTTGTAAATGTTTCATTATGTAATAGTTCAATCATGGTTACTATATAATGGCAAGGAGAAATCTTTTATAAAATCCCATATAACTTTTAAGAAAACTGTTGTCCTTATATTGGATTTGCTTAATGGGATTTTTAAACACTATGATTTAATATATGGCACATTCATCATATTATTGTTCATACTACATTTACATGCTTACAACAGACCTTGTTCATCTTTGCATCCCAGTACCTATCATGGACACAGAACACATAAGCCCTCAAAAACATTTGCTCAATTGAGTACAAATTTCAAGAAAACTGAGCTCTGAAAGCAGTTAAGCAAATACCTAAGACACCAACCTGCTTTAAAGTGGTTTTCTTTATTTTTCCATCAAGTGATACTCTCCCTCCAAACTAAAAACAAGACTATGGATGCTAAATGTCATCAGGTGGGGACTAGGACACCTACAGAGACAAACTAAGGAACAAACAAACCAGTTCTGCCAGCATTAGCCAATTTACATTAGAAGTAGAGGCTGAAGAGTACCAGTGTCATGGAGAGTGTTGTGAGGCATACCACTGCCATTTAGGGGAGGAGGTGTTTCAACCTCACCTCAAATCCAGTGAAAGGCTTCAAAAGAACCATCTGGACACCTGACATGCATCCTATCCTCCAGAGTCCATAGCAGTTAAGAGCTGTTTTGGGGGTCTCACCAAGAGAAACAAAAAGGTACTAGATGGTGGATGAAACCATTTCTGCCCTTTAAACCCCACTGCTGTTGAGTGGATTCCAACTCACAGTGACACTACAGGCCACACCAGAATTGCCTTATAGGGCTCAAGGCTATAATCTTTATGGAAGCAGACTGCCACATCTTTCTCCTGCAGAGGGGCTGGTGGGTTCGAACCATTGACCTTCTGGTTAGCAAACCAAGCACTTTAGCCACTGTGCCACCAGGGTTCCTCCTTCTGCCCTTGGCAGAGTGAAAAAATTGTGTTGAGAGTGTGGTCCACTTGCAACAGCAGGGAAAATGTATATTTTCGTATGGGCCCTCGATAAGGGAGTGTGGGAGACAGAGTTATAAGTCGTCAGCTAGAGAGGCATTCCCTCAAGAAGGCAACTGAAATATGAGGTCCATGGCAAATTTATTATGAAGCTAAAGAAGCTTAAATTTCAGAACCCCTCACATACAGGGGACCCTTCTAACACCCTGGGACAGGCTTTAGCATTGTATTCACAATGCTTTATGCTTTTGTAAGATTTGCAAAAATAAGATACTTTAATTGCAATTGGTTAAAACTGTCTCTTTTCACTTCAACTTTTCCTCCTTCACATTTCCTGTTGTATCAGGTACTGAGGGAGTAACTGCAGGCATTTTAGAGATTTTGCTAACAGCAAGTTGAAATGGGAATATGCCATTTTTGCTGCAATTTGGAGAGGAATTTTTGAACTTTTCAACAAAAAAGAAAAAAGGCTCCTGATTTGAATGTGTATGAAGAGTACCTTCTTTTTCATCTTTAAATTTATGTATTAAAAAACCAAGATAAAAAAAATTTGGATTAAAAACATTGGAATATGAAACAGATGATAGATGAGCCATGAAATCAATAAAAGTTATTCTTATATAGAAAAGTGAATTATAACAAAAAAATTTTCAAAATCATCCCCATCATTCAAAATCATCAAGCACAAATTTATTAAAATAGCAAAATTCCAAATAGAGACAATGAACAGGAACTCTGATTGTTTCATGTTGAATTAATGAAGATAACAAAATCATATGAATTTAATAGAAAAAAGATTTACATTTCTCACTGATTTGACACAAGCTACTAACATTGGCAAAGATACATAAAAATCCTAACAGCCACCACAACGAGGACACTGATCAATGAATACTGTCAAACCCAACTTTAGTTATTGCCAAGAAAACTTGAAATGCCCTGCAATCTTATAGCTCATATATGAAAGAAACTTGTCAGAAATTTTCCCTCTGTGGTATAGGATCTGAGTCAGTCACCAGTATATGGTGTTATTTCTTCACCTATAGAAAACACAGATCTGGGAACCAATAAGGGGATGTGGGAGTAGCAGACACTACTCTTATTTTATTGAATATAAGACTATTGAGACACAGCCTCAAACAGTGTTGCATTAAAAAATCCTGTTTTCTTTGCTTGGCTTCCTTCCCCCACAGTGTAGCATTAAAAATCCTGTTTGTTGGGCTCCTCCCTACAAAAGATTTAAATCCTGCTTTTGCTTGGAACTTATATGTAAACCCCATTGCGCCTGTATAGTATGATTAAGAATGTTGCTGACATAACTTGTATGAACTCCCTACTTGTAAACTCCTTAAAAGTAACTTTTCTCCTAGCCCTCGGGGAGCAGTCTTGGCGGCAGCAGCTCTAACTCCTTTTCCTTGCACAATGAAATAAAAGTGCCTTTCCTGTTCTCCTACCTCAGTCTCTCATTTATTGGTCAATATGAGTCATGCCAAGCAGGAACTGGGGTTTCCACCCGGTAACATTATAAGGTGTAAGAATCATCATTATTTTATGTACTCCTATGAACAAAAAAAGTGCAGCAATTAAACTATTTTATTAGTTTATTAGTTATAATTTTTATTTTATCTTTATTAAGAGAACTATTGTAGACTTATTAAACATAACTTTTTATCTTATATCACTCTTCTACACACATAAAATAAAAAATATGTAAGCAAAAAAATTGGTGAAGGCATTCCTAAAACTCCTTCAAATTCAGTCTGATTTTCTGAATCATTTTTTACTCAGTTATTATTGTCTGTGATTTTACACAATTATTGTCCTTTATTAGAGTCCCTGGGTGGTGCAAATGGTTAACACACTCAGCTGCTAACTGAAAAATGGAGGTTGAAGTCCACCCAGAGGTATCTAGGAAGAAAGCCCTGGCAATTTACTTCTGTAACCCTATGAAACACAGTTCCACTCTGACACACATAGGGTTGCCATGAGTCAGAGTTCACTTGATGGCAACTGGTGGTGGTGGTGGTGGATTGCCCTTTATGACATCAAGAATATTGGTGGTGCAATATTTACTGAAGTACTCCACTACCATCTCCTAGATTTTCTTCCAAGCTGCTGATACTCTTTTTAATGTTTGTGCATATGTAGGCAAAGACAAGTATGTCACAAGTACTAACTGACAATAATTAGAAGATGCCATCAATTTTAGGAAGCATTCCAATGTCAGAGACATTAAAATGTGGAAAAAACGTGTGTTACAATTAATGAAACGTAGTACAGGCAGTCCCTGGATTACAAATGACTTCAATTCCTAAGCCTGTCTTTAAGTCAAATTTGTATGTAAGTCAGAACAGTTAGGTACGGTTCCTATCTAATGTCAGTTAGTCAAATGTTTGTCTTAGTATCTATCTATCTATCTATATATATATACACATATATATAGTGTACCTTTCTATGCATAAAAAAATTAAAGAAACACTTCCAGATACACTAAAACATCTTTAACATAACAATACAGCAATAATAATGTTTTGATGCACATCACCAAGTAGCGCCTGTTTGTTATTACAAACCATACTATGTACCTCAAATTCTCAAATTTTTAATATAATAGGCTTTACAGGGGTTGGTTTGTAACTACGAGTTGTACATAAGTCAGGTTTGTAATCCAGTAACTGCCTGTATCACATCTAGGACCCTGGCTGCACAATGGTTAAGCACTCGGCTGCTAACTGAAAGGTTAGCAGTTCGAACCCACCCAGCACCTCCATGAGAGAAAGACCTGTAATCTGCTCCCATAAAAATTACATTCTGGGAAAGATTAGTCCAAAGGACTAACGGACCACAACTACCACAGCCTCCACCAGACTGAGTCCAACACAGCTAGATGGTGCCCAGCTACCACCACCGACTCATCTGACAGGGATCACAATAGAGGGTCCCAGACAGAGCTGGAGAAAAATGCAGAACAAAATTCTAACTCACAAAAAAAGATCAGACTTACTGGTCTGACAGAGACTGGAGAAACCCCGAGATTAAGGCCCCCAGATACTCTTTTAACTCAGTACTGAAGTCACTCCTGAGGTTCACCCTTTAGCCAAAGATTAGACAGGCCCATAGAACAAAATGAGACTAAATGGGCACACCAGCTCAGGGGCAAGAACGAGAAGGCAGGAGGGGACAGGAAAGCTGGTAACAGGGAACCCTAGGTCGAGAAGGTGAGAGTGCTGACATGTCATGGGGTTGGCAACAAATGTCACAAAACAATGTGTATTAATTGTTTAATGAGAAACTAATTTGCTCTGTAAACCTTCATCTAAGTACCAAAAAAAAAAAAATTACAGCCTAGGAAACCCTGTGGGGCAGTTCTATTCTGTCATATAGGGCTGCTATGAGTCGGAATCTACTGGATGGCACCTAACATAAGCAGAATCATATCTAGGGTCAGTGGTGGTTTAATGGTAGAATTCTCGCCTTCCATGCATGAGACCCAGGTTTGATTTCCAGCCAATGCACCTCATGCACAGCCACCCTGTCTGTCAATGGAGGCTTGCAGGTTGCTAGGATACTCAACAGGTTTCAGTGGAACTTCCAGACAAAGACAGACTAGGAGGAAATGTCTAGTGATCTACTTCTGAAAATCAGCCAGTGAAAACCCTATGGATCACAATGATCCAATCCACAACCAATCATGGGGATGGCGCAGGACTGGGCAGGGTTTCTTTCTGTTGTGCATGGGGTTGCCATGAGTCGAAGGCTGACTTGATGACAGCTAATGACAACAGTGTCATATCTAATTATCCACTTGAAAAATTTCCGCTTTCTATCCCTGTAACTTTGGACTCTAATGGTTTAGAAATCTTAGTCTCTCATGAAAAGGATGCTTCTACCAAAGGACGTTAACAATGAACTGAACCTGAAGTTCAGAGTGTCACCTGGACATTTGGGTCTCCTCATTTCATTGAAATAACAGGCAAAAAAAAAAGGGAAGTTATTTTGGCTTGGGTGATTAATCCTCATTACCAATAAGTCACAAGTTTCTGCTATAAAATGGGGGCAGGGAGAAGTATGTCTGGAACCTGGGAATTCTTGTGGAGCACCTTCTTGTAACTTCCATACTGAGTGGTTAAAAATAGATTACTTCAGTAATCCAATACAGGAAACACTACCAAGGTCTCAATGACTCCAGAATGATGGTCTGAATTTACTATTCTGATTTTAAAAACAACAACAACAACAAAAAAAAAAAAAACCTTCTACCTCATGTGCTAGAAGAGGGGATATGGAATAAGCAGTGGAGAAGTTATAAATATAATACAACTTCCAAAGAGAACAAGGACTGTAGCAGCTATCCACATATAACACCTCAGTCTTATGTGTGTGTGTGCATACCTATGTGTGTGTTATACAAACACATTTTCTTTCTTTCCTTTCTCCAGTAATTTTATGTAAGATGTGATGGTGATGGTTAACTTCATAATTTAGCACCAAGGCTGCAGAATATCAGGTATGTTGATGAATAAGATGAGTACCATACAGGGACTGATGGAACTTTGGGTCTCTCCTTTTGGGTAGAAGTTGAGTGCATGAAGGACAGTTGCATTATATTAGGTGTAGTATATTGTTATTGTCCTTGTTGTTTGGAAGTTTAAGCATCAGTAAAAAACAATCAATTCCAAACCCATTGCTGTTGAGTTGATTCTGACTCATGGCGACCCCATGTGTTACAGAGTAGAACTGCTCCATGGGGTTTTCTTGGCTGTAATTTTTATGTAAGAAGATCACCAGGTCTTTCTTCTGTGGTGTTGCTAGATCAGTTCGAACTGCCAACATTTCGGTTAATAGCCAAGCGCAAACTGCCTGTGCCACCCAGGAATCTTAAAGTGTCAGTACAGGGGTATACACAGGTGACGAACAGCCAAAGGAGTGGACTGTGCTGGATGTTGCAGATTAGCTCATTTAAGATCCTTCCCATTGTCCTTTTATAAGAATATGATAGGCTGGAAAGTTATAAAATACATTTTCTGGACTTACTATACCTGAAGTTTTGGATGCAAATAAAGTTCTCCCCATCAGATGTACTTCTATGAAATACGGAAGATAAAAGTAGGACCCGTTGAGGATATTTCTGATGGTGAACATGGTCATGAAAACAAGGTTTTCCTAAAACAGTATTTCAGTGACTTTCAGCTCTAGCTTCTGAACAATGAAAAAAAAAAATATTAATACTCTAAGGCAGAGAGAGACAGAAAATGAGAGGCAGAGAGAGAGAAAGAGACACAGAAAAGACAGAAGAATCTAATGACATCATTTGAGGCCCTGAACATTGCAATGCCTAAAGCCAATTTTAGCACTTGAACTCTCAAGTCATTTTAGAATATTAAGTCTCTTGGTGTTTCAATCAGTTTGAAATGCCTCTTGCAACTGAAACTCAATATATATTCCAAAGACAAGTATAATTTTAAAAGGTTATCTCACTTTTTGCAGAAATCAACTATTTTCTATAATTATAAGCTTATTTTAAGAACTGCTAGGTAAATGAGAAGCTGAGTTCCCACTTTCTCCAACTGAAGAAGTGAATGTTACAAGTAATTTGAAAAACACAGTCAAATTTTATAAGCAAAGATTTTTGTTGAAGGTTGTAATATGAAATAGAGGATGGCAAGTGTGTCACACATGACTATAAGATGTTCAGTGTATCATAGTCTGGAAGGTTCACTAGTAACATTATGGCCCCTGGCCAATAAAATAATGTAATCGCTAAGTTCCCTTAGATTCGAGGCAAAGTTCTAGGTTTTCCTGATGTTGTCACTGATGCTGTTCCAAAGGTCGGTGACTTTGATGAGCAGCTGTTGTTCCATTCTTGTGCTGTCCTCAAGTCAACTTTGGGCTCACAGGATTATCACAGCCGTTTTTCTTCACATTACAGCTTTATATTTGTTTCAGAATTTTTACTTTTTTTCTTTTCCCACTCTTATTCTCACCACCCACACATACCACTACTGATAGTTTGGAATATGTGCTTCAAGTCCACTTTTCTGTTTACATTTGTAAAAATTATACAACTTTGAATATAGTATCCATTAGAAATTGGAACATTACAGATAACACTAAAGGCCCTCTTGATTTCTACCCTTATCCTGATTCCTCCTTTCCTCCCTAGATACAACCACTACTCTGAATTTTCTTGCAGCCTTCAAATCTTTTTCATACTTTTAGATACACGTTTCCACAGAAAATATATGCATTTTAACAATATATATACCTGAATGGTGTCATGCTCTAAGTATCCTTTTGCAAATTACTGTTTTCAAATGCACCATATTTTATGTAACTGTTTAAGCAAGTAACTGTTTAGGTTATTTCCAAGATTCATTATTATAAAGGATGTGATAATGGATATCATGTTCAGGTCTGTCGACCTGTCTCTGTGTGTCTCTGTGTGTGTGTTTTCTATTTTCTTTATTTGTCCTAAAGTCATGATATGCCTCTGACAATACCTTCTTCAAGCTATCCTTCAAACAAGTGCTGGTCTACAATCCCGGGCTACAACGTTTATATAAAGTCCCTGGCTATTAATAAATTTTTAACAGCTTTATTGAGATACAATTTACATACCATAAAATTTACCTGTTTAAGTGTATGATTCTGTGATTTTTTAGTAAATTTATAGAGTTGTACAATCACCACCACAATTTGATTTTAGAATACTTCCCATCACCACAAAAAGAAACCTCATGCCCATTTGCAGTCACTTTCCATTTCCATCCACCTCCAGCCCTGGGCAACCACTAATTTACTTTTTGTCTCTATAAATTTGCTTTTCCTTTTTGTATAAATGAAATCATACAATGTGTAGTCTTTTGTGTCTGGCTTCCTCCATTCAGTAGGTTTTTGAGGTTCATCCATGTTGTAGTGTGTATCAGTACTTTGTTCCTTTTCATTGCTGAACAGTATCCCACTGGGATATAACAGATATACCATGTTTTCTTTATACATTCACCAGTTGATGGGCATTTAGTTTTTTTCCCAGTGTTTGGCTATTATGAATAATTCTGCTATGAACATTCATATACAAGTCATGTGGACATGTGTTTTTATTTCTTTTGGATAGATTCCTAACAGTAGAATTGCTGGGTCATACGGTCATCATATGCTTAACATTTTGAGAAACTGCCAAACTGTTTCCAATTGGCTGTACCACTTTACATTTCTACCTGCAGTGTATGAGGGTTCCAATTTCTCCACATCCTTGCTAATACTTATTATTGCCTTTTGTTTTTAAATGGATATTTCCTTTTGTACATGCATAAGTGTTCATATAGAGAAGACACTTAAAAGGAGAATTCATCAGTCACAGCTTTTATGTATTTCCAGTTTTAATAGAAAGAACCAAATTGTATTAGGAGTGGTGTTATGGATTGGATTGTGTCCCCCCAAAATGTGTGTCAACTTGGCTAGGTCATGATTCCCAGTATTGTGTGGTTGTACATCATTCAGTGATCTGATGTCATTATCCTATGTGTTGTAAATCCTACCTCTAAGAGGTCAGTAAGGCAGGATTAGAGGCATTTATGTTAATAAGGCAGGACTCAATCTACAAGATTAGGTTGTATCTTGAGTCAATCTCTTTTGAGATATAAAAGAGAGAATCTAGCAGAGAGGAAAGGGACCTCATTACCACCAAGCAAGAAGAGCCAGGAGTGGAGTCCCTGTGCTAAGAAGCTCCTAGACTAGGGGAATATTGATGACAAGGACCTTCCCCCACACCCAACAGGGAGAGAAAGCCTTCCGCTGGAGCTGGTGCCCTAAATTCAGACTTCTAGCCTCTTAGGCTGTGACAGAATAAATCTGTTTGTTAAAGGCATCTACTTGTGATATTTCTGTTAAGTAGCACCAGGTAACTGAGACAAGTGGCTGTATCAATTTACACTTCCAACATGCTTGCCATACACAATACTGTCTGACTTGTTCATCTTTGCCAATCTAGTGGATGAAAAAAAGGCATCTCATTTAAATCACATTTCACTGATTACTAGTGAAGTAAAATATCTTCTCAATATGTCAACTGATCATCTGAATTCCATTTTTGGTAATTTATTCGTATCATTTACTGTCTTCCTCTTTTTCTTGCCTCTTTTTGCTGATTTATTAAAAGTTCTTTATTCTGCATATTAATTCTGTCAGTTTTATGCACTGAAAATACTCCCTGCCAATCTCCTTTGTAAAGGAATTTTAAGCACCACCTTTCAGAGTTCTTCTATGCAAAAACTTTCTCTGAACTATCAGAGTCTTAGGTTCCTTGATTCCTGAACTTGAGAGTTTAACTATCCATCTAAGAGTATTTTTCATTGGTCTCCCAGAAACCCAATCAAACAAGCATACAAATAAGACCATGAGCTGCCTTTCCTAGAAGGGCATGAGAATTAAGTGCCCTTTAGGACCTATGGCATCCCCTGGGTGGTACAGTTAACACTCTCGGCTGCAAACTGAAACGTTGGAGATTCGAGTCCTCCCAAAGGCAGCTCAGAAGAAAGGCCTGGAGATCTCCTTCTGAAAAATCAGATATTGAAAATCCTGTGAACCATAGTTCTACTCTGACACACACAGGGTCACTATTAGTCAAACATGACTCAGTGGCAACTGGTTTGGGTTTTTTTAGGACTTAGAGTTGTTAGTTGCAACAAATAAACACTGACGCTAGTTAATTTAAGTGGAAAAGGAATTTATTAGATGAGTATATTATAGAATGTATATGAAGACTGGAAAACCAGGTTAGGGCAGGAACCAAAGGAGGAAAGACACCAATGAGAAGCAATCCACTTAGGGCATCATTTATTGTGAAATGGACAGTTGCCTCCAATGCTGATGGCAATGCCACCAATGGCTATTCATTGCTGCATCATTATATTCTGAATTGTGCAAAAAAATAAAACAGAACAAAACTCCATTTGATCTTCTGTCTTTGAGTCAAGCTTACAACACTCCCTTGTAATATTATTTTCTGATTAAGATTCTAATATAACAAGTAAATCCTGGCCTGAAGTTGAAGTACACAGCTGTAATGATCTCCAGAGACAAAATTAATAATACTATCAACTAGAAGCAGTTTGATGGCTTTCTTCCCAGTCTTATATTAGATATAAATACAAAATAAAAGTTGTAAGCATCAGTTGGCACATTATTCTAGAGGGTCAGGTAGAGTTTTTTTTTTTTGTTGTTTTTTTTTACAGTGGTTTTTAGATATATCTAAGTTGTTACGGCTATATTTAAAACAAACATCTCTCTAAAAAATATCTCAGTCTACCTTATTTTTCTACTAAGAAACTATTTATTTATTCTTCAACTATTTCCTACTTGAGCACCTACTAAGTTCAAGCACTGTACTATGTGCCAGATACCAAAAAAGACATTAATTATATTTCAGTGGGAAAGACAGATAATCAATAAACCATAAACATGTGGGTAATTATGTGAAAAAAAAAGTATCATGATTCTATGAAACATATAAGAGGATACCTCAGTCTGGTGTGGAAGACAGAGAAGGCCTTTCTTAAGATGTGATGACTGAACTGGAATGAGAAGGATGTGAAGGAGGGTTAACTAGGAAAAAGGGGGAAGAGATAAAGAGTCTCCCAGGCAGGAAGCAGTAAGTGCAAAGGTCTTATGAAAGTATGGGAGTTAATTTTGGATACTATAGCTTTAAAAAAAAAAAAAAGCATACTTAGTAAAATATGATCAAGAAATTAGAAATTATGGGCATTATTTATATCCTGGGTTAACTCCTTTGAGATGTTTCTAGTAGACAGAATAATGGAGAGTAGGGATCAGATAAGTAAATCTTCAAAAATCCATGCTAATAGAAGGTATCAGTAATATAGATAACCACAAAAAGGAAACAGCAGATAAAATAATTCTGATTTAGTTTTTAACTAATCCAATACATTTTTTCTATAGCAGATTGGTCTGTTTTGCTCAAACTTATAAAAAGTTGATTGTACTATCTTTGTGAATGTTAGCTAGCGGTACATAACGGATCATTTTATACTTAGGGTATATTTCTGAATACTTAAATTTTTGGTGATAAAGTCAGCAATAATATCAATGCAATCATAGTAGTAACAATGTCTTATCATGTCTTAAAAAACATTATGAAGAGTGATGGGAAGGAAATGAAAAAGAGGCCAATCATGACAGGTCTTATATGCCATGCTAAGAATAGATTTCTATGCTATATGCAAGGATGCACTATAAAAAGAATTTTAAGCAGAGGAGTGACCGGATTGGATTTGGAAATGGACTGGGAAAACTGAAGGCAGGGAGGTCGGCTAAGAAACTATTATAGATATCCTGGAAACGTACGATAAAGACATGAACTAAGCTAGAAACAGTGAAATCAGAAATGAGGGGAAAATAGCTGATAAAACTGGGTGGTGCAAACAGTTACCTAGCTCAGCTGTTAACCAAAAGGTTGGAAGTTCAAGTCCACCCACAGGCATCTGGGAAGAAAGGCCCAGCAATCTACGTCCCAAAAATCAGCCATTGAAAATCCTATGGAGCACAGTTCTACTCTGACACACAGGGGAGTCACCACAAGTTGGAGATGACTCAATGACAACTGGTTGGCTGGTTAGGACTTCATAACCAATGAGAGGTGGGGGATAAGAAAAAGGAAAGAATCTAAGATGACTCCCAGATGTCTGGCATATGTGACTAAGGAGGTTCCCCATATCACCAAAATAAAGAATATTTAGGAAAAATAATAATTTCTTCAATTTTAGTTTCCAGGGAAACACATCCAGTAAAAATTAGATATACCCAGAGCACAGAAGAAAGACGTGCTGGTCACAAAGATAAGAAGCAATAAGAAGTGGTGGTACTTGAAGTAATGAGTGGATGACTCACTTGGGAGAAATTCTATAGTGTTGGGAAACTCTATTACAGAATAAGAAAAAAGGCTCACAAGCAGGAAGAACTCCAGGATTATTGATAACTCTTGCCAGAGAAAGTAGGAACAGAAATCAAATTAAGAGGATTTGAAGTATAAACAGAAAGCAACAAGGTAGAAACAGTGAATCAGCCTATGAATTCAGAAGTTTGGTTTCGAAGGGCATTTGAGAATAAGAAAATGATACAGCATAGGAGTAAATTTACATTTTTATATTGTTTATATTATTTTTTCAAACAGGAGAAACATATATATACACACATACACACATGCTATAGGGAAAGACGACAGCCAAATGGAGGAGTTGAAAGTATGAGCAGGCCTTTTAAAGCACGCCAGCAAAGGCAAAAATCATACAATATAGACTTGATTACGTAAAAATCTAAAATTTTTATCAAATTGAAATATGAAAGGTTTATAACATATATAACCAGAAAAGAGTTAATAACAGTAATAAAATATGAGCACACGATGAGAACAGGTAATTTATTAAAAGTATATAAATTACCCATAAACTTGACATCAACTTTTACTGAAAATAAATTAAAATATAAGATACCATCTTTTGCCTAGTAAATGAACGAAGTAATAAAAATAATAATTCATTCTTGTAATGTTCCAGTAAAGCAAACATTCTCAGGTATGTGCATGGGAAACATGTATCATAAGTCAAAAAGTAAATCTACAAAAATATTAGTCTCAGCACTGTTCATATTTTTAAAAAAAAAAAAGGGAATAATGTAAATGTCCAACAATGGCAGCTGTCTTTTACAAAATATAGTTGTTATTAATTGTTGCTGAGCCCCTGGACTCATGGTGACTCCATGCCCAATGGGATAAAATGGAATACTATGCAGTAAAAAAAAAAAAAAAGCTATTGTAACACCCACCAGAACAGTTAAAGCAAAAAAGAAAGAAAAACCCAAAACTTGGTTTAAGAATGTGGAAAAATTAGAACTCTCATACAATGCTGGCAGCAGTGCAAACTGGTACAACTAATTTAGAAAACTACTTGACAGTATTTATTAAAGTTGAATGTATATATACCTATGACCCACCAAGTTCACTCGTAGGTATGTACTCAACAGAAATGCATACATACGCTCACCAAAATACATGTACTGGAATGTTTATAGCAGCACCATTGTAAAAATAACGTGGTAGTGCCTAACCTTCTCTAACCTCCTGAGAGGGAAGAGAGAGAATCAAGATCAACAGCCCAAGGCTGATTGCTATGAGGCAGAGATCAAACACACCTCCACCCTCCAAGCTTCTTACCAATTTGCATACCAGCCATCCTTCCCATGGCACTCTCTACTTCTCTTCCGGCTTTGATAATTTGTTGCAATGGCCACTCAGAACTCACAGACAATACTCACGATTATGGGGTTTATTAGGGAAGTAACAGGTTACAATTCAGGATCAGGAAAGACTCAGCATACAGTTCTTCAGTCAGGACAGCTTCTTGGCCGTGGCTACAGGCAGGCCTCTCCCTTGGCCTCTTCGCCTCTTGGGCCAGCCTAGCCTCTGCCCTGCTTGAGCAAGTATTACAAAGTTCTTTAGCTCTGTCAGTAAGTGCCTAGGGGCACCCCTACTCCGCCAGTAAGGCTTGGCCCAAAGACACTCAGCTGTCTTGCTCCATGGGTCAGCAAGCCTAGCTCTGCCAACAAGTGCCCAGAGGCACCCCACTCTGTCAGGATGCCTCCTGCCTGAAAGCACTCAGCTCTCTCGTTCCATGAGTTTGCCTACCCACTGTAACCGCCTTGCTCCATGGGCCACGAAGCCCACTGCACCATCTCGTGCCAGCCTCCTGGTTCTGTTGCCACCGTTTCTCTGCCACTGCTTCTTGCCATCTTGTGCCATCTCCAGTATTACAGCTCTCTCTCTGTCTCCTGGGTCTAGGAGGTTTTCAGCACAGGGACCCCAGGTCCAAAGGACGCACTCCGCTCCCACCTCTTCTTCTTAGTGGTAGTGACGTCCACCCTTTTTGCGTCTGGGATGACTCATTTTAAGCCTAGCAGGATGACAAAACTGACCAATCCCCTTGTTAGGGTTCCATACACCTTATTTGCATGGTCCCACCCCTACAAAAGTGTCATGTACCTTATTTGCACAGTCCCACCCAATCACTGCGTGGGAGTCACAAAGACTATAGCTAGAAGGGTCATATTAAGTACACTTACTCCTCACTTGTCAACATGGTTAGGTTCCAAAGACCAGGTCATTATGCGAAAATTGGCGTTATGCAAAAATGGAGGATGACCACATCAGATCACAAAACAGAGGATTACCACATCATTACATAACTGCCAAATTACATTATTACATAACTACCAAATTACATCATTACATAACTGCCAAACCACTGGGAATCGTGGCCCAGCCAAGTGGACACATAACCTTACGCATCACAGCCAGTGTTTCTCTTGCCTTGCACCTTGGCATTCATTATTGTCAGACATATGTTATTAATGGGAAAATAGGTGGATAGTAGAATTTTACTATTGTCATAAATGTGAAATGTTGAACAATGACATAGCCAATTAGTGAGGAGTAAGTGTAATTCACTGTACTGCAACCATTTTTAGAAGTCCCAAACTGAAAACTTATCACATTCCATCAATAGTAAAATGAATAAATTGTGATATACTCACAAAATGAAATATATAGAGCAATAAGAATGAACACTTTCCAACTATACCCAACAATAGGGATGGATCCCACAAACAATAAGGCAAAAGAAGCCAGACACAAAAGAGTACATATTCTCTAAATCAATGCTTTTGAAAGTAGAGAGAATGGTTAACCTTGAAGTGGGGAGATAAAAATTTAGTTCTATACACTTTATTATTTTAATAAATTTAACATACAGCATGTAAAAGAAAATCTGACCGACTTCATGATATGAGAAATGAAAAAACAAACTATACGTCAGTAGGAGTCCCTGGATGGTGCAGATGGTTAATGCACTCTATTGCTAAAGGAAAGGTTGGAGGTTTGAGTTTACCCATGGGCACCATGGAAGAAAGGCCTGGCAATCTACTTCCAAAAAGTCAGCCATTGAAAACCTGTGGAGCATAGTTCTACTCTGACACACATGGGGTCACCATGAGACAGAATCAACTGAATGGCAACTGGTTTTACATGTAATAAGGATGGCTGGGTAGCATGATGGTTACAAGAGCAGTCTATGATGTCAAGACCACCTGAATTTGAATCCCAGTTATGTGATCTTGGACAAATTATTCAATTGCTCTGTACCTCAGTTTCTTCATCTGTAAACAGGGTTAACAAAAGTACAGATATCATAGAGTTGTGAAGTAGATTAAATAAAACAGATTAAAGCACTTAAAATAATGCCTGGCACCTAATAAGCACTCAAACAATATTTACTATTATCATTATAATCCCATTTTTGTTAAATAGCAACCATATATTAAAAAAATGCTAACAGTGGTTATCTGTGAATGGTAGGATTATGGTTGAATTTTTTTTCTTACATGTAAGTGAGTATAAATTTTCACATTCTTATCAGTTATGAAAATTCCTTTGTTGAGAAAAATGACTTTATAAACTCACTCTAGGTTAAAAGTAATTCTCAGTGTCTTGGTGTCAGATAGGGAAGAGGGAAGCATCTCTGTGTTATAAGAGGACGGGGAGGAACTGTATGTTCTAAAATAAAATATCCAAAAGGGAAATGTGAGCAGGGTGGACTCTGTTCTAGAGAAAGGTCAAGAAAGAAGACCTCTAGTCAACAATGCAGTCAGAGAGACATTTGCGGAAAATGCTAATGTTACGAGGATTAAGTTGTTTACCTTTTGGTGAATTATATAAACTCACTCCTGAATTTCCTTTAAGCAATTTTCAGTCAGTTATACTTGCTTACTAAATGGTTTTGTGTGAGAGATTTTTTTTTAGGGAATACTCAGAGGATACAGTCCCATTTGAGATTTTTTAACTAACAGTATCTCAGTTATTATTACTCTAGAAATAAGTCATGAAAGCATACTTAACACAGCTGCCCAACTATCAGATACAAGGTGCTAGGGAATAAACCTGCATTCCATGGAAAATCTGTAAGTGCAGACAGGTTTGTTTACAACGGAAAAGGATTTCCAGAGGGTCCTCTGAAAAGAACGTGATTAAAAGCACTAAAAGCAGTGGTTCTTACTAGCTCTGTTAAGTTGAGCAGGTGATACAATTTTTCTGTATCTCAGTTTCTTCATTTGTGTTTCAGTTGTCCATTGTTATGGAACAAATCCCAAAACAGTGGCTTAAAACAATAATCATTTTATTTTGCTTATAATTATGTGGGTCAAGAATTCAGACAACGCACAGTAGGACTGGCTCGAATCTGCTCCACAAAGTCTATGGTCTGAGCTAGGTGGCTCAAACAGCTGAGAGATGGCTGTAACAGTCCAACTGAAGTCATATATCTGGGGCCTCACTTCTCAGTGCTGGATGAGTCAACTCACTCATCTGGCTTCAGGTGAAGGCCGGGCTGACTGAAAGGTCCCAGAAAGTTTCACTCACTTTTCTGGTACCTAGGTCTACTCCAAGTTGCCAATCCTTCTAAGTGGCTAGTTGGACTTCTCACAGTGTGCTGATCTCAGAATAGTCAGACTTACATAGCAGCTGGCTTCCAAGAGAGAGAAGCATAAGCTTTCAGTCCTCTCAAAGGTCTAAGTCTGATGGACGAACATCACATCTACTGTATTTGTTAAAGCAATCACAAGCCCAGCACAGATTAAAGAATCGATGATATTCCTGAATGAAAAGGGTGGTTAAAGAATTTGCAGCTATCTTTACTTTGCCACAGTCTACCTTCTGGCCACAGTTCTTTTACATTCTTCTATTTGTATAATACACTCACCTCAACCAAGATCCCCAAAACTTTCACCCCATTAAAACATCAGCTCAAAGCTCAGAATCTAATCTAAATCAGGTGCACATATAGATGAGACTGCTCAAATCCATTTTTGGGTGCAGTTCCTTGGGTTAAGATTCCTCTTAATCTGAAGACCTGTGAATTAAAGAGACAAGTTATCTGCCCAACATACACCTAATATACAATGGTGAGGTAGGAATAGGAAAATTGCAATGGCCACTCCATTCAAAAAGGTGGAAAACAAGAGGCACATAATAGTCACTAGAGTAGTTCTAAAATCCATTTAGACACATCTATCATCACTCCCTTGATTAGGACCCAGTCCTGGTCCCTGGAAGTGGTTCAACATGTCTCTTAGCTCCACTCTCTGGTTTCTTGGTGGCATGCTCTGAGTCAGCCTTCATTTTCCACAAGAAAAGACCTATGTTTAGAGGTGAGTAGCTTCTCAGCCTGATTCCTTCCCATAGGAGGTCAAGGGTCCAGAGGCTTCTTTTTATTACAAACTGTTTCTGTCTCTTTCAATCTAAGCTGATACAGCTCCTTTTAAAACTTTGTTTCTTATGTATCAAATTATAATAAACTCTAATAGGCAAAGGGCACATCTACATTTCCTTCCAGGAGGCCCTTCTCTATTTTGGTTTTGGGCTTCATGTGAGATGTGAGGCTGCTATGGACAATGTCCTTAAGATATGTAGAAATTCTTACTGTCTAATTTTGTGAGCCACACAAAAAAGATTCTTATAAGCCTTTTAGTCTAGTTGAAGGGTCTACGAAGCATCCCTTTAGATCTTCTGAGGTCTTAACAAATAATCCTACAGCATTTTAAAAAATAGTAAAGTTATTTTATTTATCAAAAAAGGAGAGATAGATAAGAATTACTATGAAAAACATAACTGCAGGTAGTTCTCTAAAGTCCTCCTTCTTGCACCTAGGAATCTAGACACAGCGATTTCTCTGTATCTTTTATGAATTAACTTGTTAATTATGTCGGTCACTCCTCCTTATATTGAAAAAAAAAAAAAATCCATGCTGTCAAGTCGATCCTGACTCATAGTGACCTTATAGGACAAAGCGGAACTGCCCCAAAGGGTTTCCAAGGAGCAACTGGTGGATTTGAACTGCTGATCTTTTGGTTAGCAGCCAAACTCTTAACCACTATGCACCAGGGCTCCATTCCTTATATCTGGATAGCTTAAATTCCTGTTAGAATTAGGTGCTAGGAAAGAGGTTCTAAACTATACAACTCTCTTGCCATGTAAAAAGTGCCAAACTTTATGCTCAAATACAGTAACTATCTGCACAGGTTTTCTCATTCAATCATTTCTCTACCTTTTATTTTGAGGATCTTGTTTATTTTTAAAACTTTGCTTTAAGGTCCATATGGTTTACGTATATGTCTTCTATTACAAACTACCTGAAAAATTTTTTGGCTGTGGTGATGGGGGCAAGGAGGTAGCAGGCATAAGCAATACATAAATGAAGGCTGAAACGGAGATGGAAAGTTCCATTTCTGGCTTGGGAAAATAAAAAAGCCTCCCCCGGTTTAAAAAAAAAAACAGCCAAAAATGGTCAGTTTTATGTGTCAGCTTGGCTAGTCCCCAGATATTCAATTAAACAGTAATCTATGCTATATAGTTATTTGTAGATGTGATTAAAGCCCATGATAAAGTCCATAATCAGTTTTCTTAAGTAAATAACATAATCTGGGTGGGCCTGATTCAATCAGCTGAAAGGTCTTAAGAGTAGATCTCAGTCTTCCCTGAAGAAGAAATCCAGCCTGTGAACTGCAGCTCCAGAGCATGGCCATGAGTTCCAGTTTCCCATCCTGATGGCCTGACCTATAGATTTTGGATTGTCGAGCCAGCCAACCCCCACAATCACAAAAGCCAATGCCTTGCAATAAATCTCTTAATATTCTACTGGTCTGTTTCTCTGGTAGAACCCTGACTGATACACTGCCTTATAGAGTGGTAAGTTTTCTCTCGCTGGAAAATCATTACAAAAGAGATAACTAGGTGGAGTTAAAAATTTACAAATTTTTAGAAAAGTAGGCAATATAGCATGGAGGTTAAGAGCACAGACCCTAGAGTCAGATTGCTTGGATTCAAATTTCAGCTTCACTATCTACTATGTAGCTTTAGACAAGCTACTTAACCTCTATACACCTCAATTTCCTCATGTATAAAATAAGAACAATCACAGTTCCTACTTAGAAAGGTTGTGAAAATTAAATGAGCTATTACATGTAGCACTGAGAACAGTGTCTGGCATATAGGAAAAACTACACAATATTCTAAAAAGGTTACACATAGATACATAGATATACCTTCTAAGATCCTTCAGATTCTAAAACAGCTTCAAATGCTCAACTCTTTAAAAGAAAATCGTCATCATCACACTGGGAAAGGAGTCTAATGTAATGATTATGAGCAGAGGGCCTGGAATCAGACCACCTAAGTTTGTATCACAGGTAGTTCTGCCATTTAACTAGCTGTGTGACATTGTTTAACCTCCCTCTGCCTCAATTTTCTTACTAGAAAGTAATGATGACAATAATAGTACCTCCTTCATAGGGTTACTGTGAGAAATAATAAATAAGCTATTTCAAGTAATTTTAAAAGTTTTGACGGATAACTTTCCCCCTGAATTTTTATATATTTTTTGTCTAAGTAAGTGAGGCACTGGTAGTTCGTGAGGCACTGGTAGTTCAGTACTAGAATTCTCACCTCCCATGCAGAAGACCCAGGTTCAATTCCTGGCCAATGGAGCTCCAGCGCAGCCACCACTTGTCAGTCAGTGGAGGCTTGAGTGTTGCTATGATGCTGAACAGATTTCAGTGGAGCTTCCAAACTAAGACAGACTAGGAAGAAAGGCCTAATGATCTATTTCTGAAAATCAGCCAACGAAAACTCTATGGATCACAACAGTCAGATCCGCAATCAATCATGAGAATAGCGCAGGACCAGGCAGCATTTCGTTCAGCTGTGCATGGGGTCACCATGAGGTAGGGCTGACTCAATGGCAGCTAACAACAATGACAATTCTTAGTGATGCTGAGGTTATGACTATAAATCAGCTCCCTATAATCTAACATAATATTCTAGTAGATTAATTTGCTCTTTCCAGTTGTATACAGACTGTCAATTCTGGCCAACTTATTAAAAAATGTGCACGATCTATATCAACAGTGGTTAACTGTAACCTTAACCACAATAGTTACCATTTATCGATCATCTTCTAGGTGCCTAGGGAAACACTTCATATATGATTTTTGAACTTCACAACTGGGCGTTATCTCCATTTTGCAGATGAGTAAAGACTCTGAAAGTAACTGCGTAAGCTTTGATATAAATACTCTGTAATATCTATTATTGCTTCTTTGAGAACACTTTTATTACTTTCTGGATCTCAGTGTGATCCAGAAACCAGATCAATAATTTTAAGTTACCAGGTGAGTCATCTCTAATAACCTATGTAGCTAGATTCTAAATTCTGAAAGGACATTCGACTAATTTAAAGAACAAGAAGGGGACATAGGAGGTACAAAACAATTCAATTCCTTTCTCAATTGGATAAATTTATATTTGCTGTTAATAAAAGTTATATTTCCATTGAGAATAAGAATACATTCCCATTTAACAATGCAAGTTTTAAATTTAAGAAGAGATACACATTTTAACTAAAGTATATGTTAATCTACTTAATACATAAATTTACATGTCACTACTTTGTCTTTGGCTGTACACCATTAACTGAAAACACATGGCATTAAAATATATTGAATATATAGTCCTTTTATCTGAAAATTACATAAGTTAAAATCAAATTATTAAAAAGTATTCTACTAAGATTTTTTAAATAGAATTTTGAAAGAGGCACTGTAAGTATGACTATAGTATTTCTTATTATATTTAATACTACAAGTAAAATTGGGCTACATGTGTTGTTGTTAGGTGCCACTGAGTCAATTCCAACTAATAGTGACTCCACGTACAACAGAACAGAACATTGTCTGGTCCTGCGCCACCCTCACAATCACTGCTATGTTTGAGCCCACTGTTGCAGCACTATATCAATTCATCTTGTTGCGGGTGTTGGGTTACTTACAGTTCCTTGCATAAACTTTCAGCCACCTGCACCTCTCTCATTTTGTCCATACTTGCTTGGCAAAACCACAACCCTGGTAAAATCCAACTCTCTACTTACTCTGCACCAGCACTAGTGCTGCTGGATGAAGCTGGAGAAAAACACAAACTACTCTGAGTGCATCATTTGAAATCCATAACCAGAAACCTCAAGTGTATCTTTATTGGTGTTTGGCAATCATACTGTATTTTCCTAGTCCATTCAATCACTCTCTCTCCTAGATGACTTTCATACCATCTCCTCTGTCCTCAAACCACCAATATTTTTTCAGTAATTCTTACTCTCGGTTGATGATGTTGCTTCCTACTTCTGTGAGAAATCTAAGCAGATATAAATGTGTTAACAGAAAACATTGTTAAGGAACTGAAACGGCAAGCTATGAAATGGGAGAACACAACTGCAATACATGTCTAAAAAAGGACTTTTACCCAGGATATATAAAGAACTTCTACAAATCAATTGGAAACCCTGGTGGTGTAGTGGTTAAGAGGAGAGGATATATAATTTAACGAGCATTTTTACAAAAGAGAATATCCAAATGTCCAATATACATATGAAAAAGTAATCAACACTGTCAGTTATCAGGGATGTGCAAATTAAAACCAGGACCTGCTCATCAGAATGGTTAAAATTAGAAAGATAAAAACCAGCAAGTTTGGGAAGGATGTGAAGCAATAAAAAACAGACAAGCCCTGCTGGTCGGAAATTGGTTCAACTACTCTGGAAAACTATCTGGTAGTATTTACCAAAGCCCAACATACATATCCTATGGTCCAGCAAACTCATAAATTCATTCTCAAGCTCTCTCTCTCTCATACACACATACACAATACATGTGTATATATGTGTGAGCATAAATATATACAACACATATTCATCAAATAATATAATTTCATCAAAATATACACATATTCAATAAAAAACATGTACAAAAGTATTCACAGCATTATTAATAAGAGCCCCAAACTGGAAACAGCCCAAATTTCCATCAACAGTAGAACAGATAAACACATTTTGCTATACCCACACAATGGTATATAATCTATCTGTGAAAATTAATGAACTACTGCTACACACAAAAAGATAGATAAATCTCACGAATATGTTGCATGGAAGATGCCAGACACAAAGGAATACATGATGTATGATTCCGTCTTACATAAAGTTCAAAATCAGGCAAAACTAAACTAGAATATGAAAGTCAGAATAAGTTATTTCTTAAATCTAGTAATGATTGGGTAGAGGCAGGAGGGCAGCTTCTGGGTTCTCAATAATATTCTATTTATTGATATGGGTGATATTTTACATGAGTGTTCACTTTATTAAATCCATCAACCTTACTTTAGGATTTGAAAAATTTTCTGGGTATATATATGTTATACTTCAATTACATTTTTTCCTTAAAAATATTACTAACATATTCCCAAAATTCTACTTAACAAACTATTATAAAGTAGTCCCCAACTTAAAAAATAAAAAAGTTTCCTCTCACCCATTCTACCTCCACTGTGATCTCTACTGCTGTTGCCGCAGAAACAATTGGGAAAGCAAATTTGGAGATTTTTGGGTCACTGATGCCTTTGAGCCCAGTAAAGTTAGAGATAGGAACCCAAACCAAACTCATTGCCGTGGAGTCACTTCTGACTCAAGAAGTCATTAAAATGTTTGCTTCCCATGTTAAACTCATATGAGTAAAAGGACAAGAAAGTCAAATCCAACCATAAGGAAAACCAAGGATTGTTAGGTCAAAGAGGCTAAAGCTGTTTAGGGGATAGTTTCTATTTACTAAATTGGACTGTTCATGTGATTTGACATTTTTTATGTTGCTACATACTTATTTATAAGCAGAC
Source organism: Trichechus manatus latirostris (assembly GCF_000243295.1). NCBI lineage: Eukaryota > Metazoa > Chordata > Mammalia > Sirenia > Trichechidae > Trichechus > Trichechus manatus. Next base: position 34,536,225 of record NW_004443939.1, on the reverse strand, counting down.
CACAGCTTTCAAATAAACTGTATTGTAAAGCTGAACTGCATTAAACGTAGGTTAAGTTCTCCGCATTTGACTGTAAGTAGCTAGAATATAGGAGGAAAAAGAGAAAAATGAACACTTTCTCCGTTTTTACCACCCCCCCCCCCTCAGGTTTTACCCAAGCCACATTTAAATTACAGGCAGTCAGTGGGGTTAGGAACTGTAGGACTTAGGGACATCTCCTACTTGCCCTTTAATGTTATGTAAATCTGCCCTCACTTTGAAAGGACTGAACCATCCCCTATTCTCAACAAATTCTTCATCACAATCACCTTCACTTGCTGCATGTGCAGCTTTTAAATCATTGAAAAAGGCTTCCAACTGTTTCTTGCACTAACCAAAAAAACAAACCAAAACCATTGCCGTCGAGTTGATTTCCACTTACAGCTACCCTATAGGACAGAGTAGAACGATCCTATAGGGTTTCTAAGGAGTGGCTGGTGGATACGAACTGCCAACCCTTTGGTTAGCAGCCGAGCTCTTAACCACTACCCCACCAGGGCTCCTCTTGCACTAAAGTAAGGCTAACATAAGAACTGTATGCACCTATTCCGATTTACCTACAAATTCTTAAAGACTCAGGAACAAGTCTCATTTGTAACCCAGGGATTGCCTGTATCTGTCTGGCTACCAACAGCAATTCAATTTGCCACACCTACTGTAAACCATAGGCCAGTTCACTTTGGTAGGTGAGAGATGAAAAAGGGAAGGAAGAGAAAGTAGGGTCAGATAGCAAAACTGAAAGCTAAAGAAAAAGGGGTGTACCTTTTAAAAACAAACGAGAAGCCAGGTTGCATGTTAAAAAGAATACACAACAACATAAGATTCCTGGAAAAGGACATAGGATTCAAAGTAATGGTAGAGGGATTGGCCTTGCAAAGAAAAATGGACAATGTGGTGGCTTTTAAAACATATCCAGGAATTCTTTGACACTCCTCCCATTAAAGCGTAGAATCTAATTCACCATCCATCCGTAAGTCACTTGATGAGTAAACAGAATGAAGCACAAGTGCCACTGTTTCACTTCTGAGGCTAGGTCTTAAAAGGTGATACAGCTTCCACTTGGCTCTCCCTCTCTGGACACTGGCCCTTGGAACTCAACCACCATGTTCTGAGGAAGCCCAAGCCACAAGGAGAGGCCATGTATAGGTGTTCTAGCTGACAGCCCAGCTAAGGTTCCAATCACCTATAGCCAGCATTAACAAGGAGACATGTGAGTGCACAAGTCTTCACGTAATTCTTGCTCTCACCCTTGAGCTAACTTAGCAGATGCCAAATAAGCAGACGAGCTATCCTTACTCAGCTCTATTCAAATTGCATTTTCATAGGCAAAATAAATGTTACCATTGTTTTAAGTCACTAAATGTTGGAGTGGTTTGTGATGTAACGATATGTAACCATAATAGAAAAAGAAGGAAGATGGAGTTAAAATACAGGCAGTATAGATGTTTGATAAAAAGGAGTTGAAGTTCACATCTGATAGCTTTTATTTTCTTTGTAAAATAGGAGGTAAGATCATCTCCTTAGAATGAAAGAGACAGCAGAGCAGTCAGAAGTGTAAAGAGAAGAATGAAATAGAATTTGTGAAGAATGGGAAACAGAGTTGACCAGACAAATGTAGAATTGTCAAGTCAACAACCCATGTGAGGTTAATTATGGTGAATTTTGTGATTTTCTCCAGCAGTGCTGAGCTCTTTGCTGAAAGCACTGAGAGAACAGATAGTTGGGTTTATCAGTTTTGTCAGAAAGATGTAATAAAAAGACAGAAGTGCAAAGGCACCATGCAATCTAAAATAGTTAAGAAGGAAAATGAAGAAATGAGAGGGTTGATAGATGAAATGAATGAGAGGGTCAGATGAACTATAGTTAAAAAGCAAACAAAAAGGAGAGAACTTTGTGATCAGAGAATGACATGCCTACACTGGTGATTCTTGAGCAGTTTACAAATATGACAAGGTTCTTGGTGAGACTAGATATCTGAAATGAAGAGAAGTTGACAGGAAATAACATAGGCAAGGAAATGAGACACATGGTAATGGATGGATCATCCACATAGAACTGGAAGTCACTCAGGATGAATATAGGGCTTAGAGTATAGAGAAAGATTGTGAGACAGGTACGAAACTTCTTTAATGAATGAAGAGGACTGAGCAAGACACTGGTAAATGACAACAACAAGGATGGGGAACATAGTAGTACAGATAAATGGTATAGGCCTCAAATGAGCAGTGATTTTCAAGAAGGTAGGAGCATGATAGTTTTTCCTAATACAGTGTCTTCCTACTGAAGCCTGTGACCAGTCTCCCTCTACCAATTAAAACTGATATAATTTTGATACACAAATGTTGAATGAACTCTACGTGGTAAGAAGGAGGAGCCCTGGTGGCGCAGTGGTTAAGAGCTTGGCTGCTAACCAAAAGGTCAGCAGTTCGGATTCACCAGGCACTCCTTGGAAATATTATGGGGCAGTTCTACTCTGTCCTATAGGGTCACTATGAGTGGGAATCAACTCGACGGCAATTTTTTTTTTTTTTTTTTTGTTATCACCAAATAGCCAATCTGTTACAGAGAAAGTACCTACTAAGCAGTGGTGGAGGTGGAGGGTACACTTCTAAAAAACGCTTGAATTTTTTTACCCAATTAACTATCCATGATTTTAGTTTTCACTATGAGTCAGGAACTGTGCCAAATTCAAGGGATTAAAACGGTAAACAAGACAGACACTGTCCCTACTCTCACATATTATACTGTGTAGAGGGGAAAATAGCTGAGAAAGCAATACAGTAAAAGTACTACAATTACAGATGTTAAAATCTCCAAAATGGACTCATAGTAAGTTTTTATTTTAGTCAGTTTCATTATATTTCCCAAGAAAATTTCAGAAATTCTATAATTATTTCTATGTAAATTACATTTCCACCTTAATGTCAAGCTCAGGCCCCTCTATATCATTCAGTGCATACTTCATCATAAATACCTGTATGTATCTGTTTCCCCAGCCTAAGGACAGGAACCAAGTCTTATTTGTATCTATGGACTAGCACACACTCAGTTACTAAAGGAATGAATGAATGATAAATAAATAAATAAATGTTATGTTTCTGAGTCGTTGTACAGGTTGAACTATGGCTTATTTAGGGACCTCAAGACTACAACCTAAAGTGAAACACATCTTCTGTCTCAGTTTAACCTTTTATGTCTCCTGTTCAACAAGGGAGCTGAACTGGGATTAGAGGAGCTAAATTATCAGGAGAGCTGGCCTCTACAGAAGCTAAGTAATATCAGCACAAACATGTGCTCTCAAGTTTGTGGCTCACATACCACAAGTCTGCTGATGCCACATGGCCATCTACTTAAGAAGAATGTCATACAGAAGTTGAATACTCATTTTACTAAATAGGGCCCTAAAATAATCAGATCTTAAGACACTATTTTCATATTTTCAGGACAAAGTCCAGATGGAGAAGACAGATTTGCCAAGGACTGAAAGGTTTAGATTCAAAAGTTGCCTTATAAAAAATCAAGTTTCAGAAGTCACTGAAAAGTTAACATTATATGAATGGCAGGCAACAAAAGATACAACATTTAAATCATGGCCATAAAGCCTGGGGCTTTATATGTTGTTAGAGCAAACCAGTTAAAGATACGGTATCCGCGCTGGATTTTCTAAGGCAGAGCTAATTTCAATTATGCTACTGTACCAATCAATAGTGCATTTTTCTCTTTAAAAGAGTCCCAAATTTGACTCAGAACGTCATCAGCATAGATACAAAGCGTTACTAAATCTAATTTACAACAGAAAAATAAAAAACCAAATTATTACCAAAGAAAATGCCCTATCGTATACTTTCTAAAACATTTTCATAATTGTGCTTTTACTTGTCTAAATCTTCCACTAGAGAGTGAGCTATGCGAAAGCAACTTTTTATCTCCCATCCCATTAGTCAAGAAATAAAAAAGATATTAAAAATGAATGGATGAACTATAACCTTAAAATATGTAAAAGCACCAAAAAAAAGTTTAGCAATAAACTTCCTTATCAGGGGAAGCAATTTATTATTTGCATTATTATCAGGGGAAGCAATTTATTATTTGCATTATAGTAGCAAATCTCAATATTAAAAAGACAAAGACCTATCTTATTAATACGGATCATTCTTTTGGAAGGTATGGGGGGAATGAAGGGGCAACAAAGCCTATAAAAGAGTTTTAAAAAGCATTAAAATTTTCCAGAAAATTTTTAATTGCTAAAAATACTACCTAAATTTATAAGCATGTTTTTACCTTTAAACATAAATGATTATAGTCAGTTAAACACACACTGATTCTCTAAGCTCAACTTATCAAGGTTTTATGGTACTTCCTTTTACTTGCTCTACAACTAACTTTTATAGGTTTTGAGGAACAGCCCATGGGTTCTAGTGTTTTAGATTTAGAACAACAATCCCATATTTCTCTGTCTATACTATTTGATTTTATGCACTTCAATCACGTAGCCTTATTTTTCTAGATTGAAGACTCCTAATTATTTTAGTTTATCCCCATACAACAGATTTTCCATTCTCTTCTTTTAGCTACCCTTGATCTAAACCTTCTCTGGTTCTGCTATATACAAAACACAACTACATATAGTAAGCTAAGAGTTTTACATAAGAGCAGAATGTTTTACATTTATTTCCAATACTCTCCCTTGATCATCAGCATTTAAATCACTTTACCCATAACAGAACATGAGAATAACTTTAAAGATCAATACAGTGATTCAAAAGTCTGTTTCTTGGGTCATAATTCAGAGACTATCGATCTTTAAATATAGATTTTTTTAAATTTCCTTAAATACACCACCTCATATTTGTTCACATTGAGGCCATTTCTTTTCCTACATAATTTTGTGAGAGTTTTCTATATAGGCATACCTCATTTTATTGTGCTTTGCTTTATTGCACTTCAGAGATACTGCGTGTTTAAAAATTTAAAGTTTGTGGCAACCGGGCCTTGAGCAAGTCTATCAGCGCCATTTTCCAACATCATGTGCTCACTTCGTGTCTCTGTGTCACATTTTGGTAATTCTCACAATATTTCAAACTTTTTCATTATTATTATATCTGTTATGGTGATCTGTGACCAGTGATCTTCGATGTCACTATTGTAATTGTTTTGGGGTGCCATGAACCATTTCTATATAAGATGGCGAACTTAATCGATAAATGTTGTGTGTGTTCTGATTGCTCCGACTGGCAGTTCCCCTCTCTCCCTCTCCTTGGGCCTCTCTATTCCCTAAGACACAATAATATTGAAATTAGGTCAATTAATAACCCTACAATGGCCTCTAAGTGTTCAAACGAGATGAAGAGTCGTACGTCTCTCACTTTAAATCAAAATCTAGAAATGATTAAGCTTAGTGAGGAAGGCATGTTGAAAGCCAAGATAGGCTAAAAACTAAGCCTCTTGTGCAAAACAGTTAGCCAAGCTGTGAATGCAAAGGAGTTCTCAAAAGAAATTAAAAGTGCCACTCCAGTGAATACATGAATGATAAGAAAGCGAAACAGCCTTATTGCTGATATGAAGAAGGTTTTAGTGGTCTGGATAGAAGATCAAACCAGCCACAACACTCCCTTAAGCCAAAGCCTAATTAAGAGCAAAGTTGTAACTCTCTTCAATTCTATGAAGGCTGAGAGAGGTAAGGAAGCTGCAGAAGAAGAGTCTGAAGCTATCACAGGTTGGTTCATGAGGTTTAAGGAAACAAGCCGTCTCCATAACATAAAAGTGCAAGGCGAAGCAGCAAGTTGTAGATGTAGATGAAGCAGCAAGTTCTACAGCTGATGTAGAAGCTTCAGCAAGTTATCCAGAAGATTTAGCTAAGATAATTGATTGAGGTGGCTACACTAAACAACGGATTTTTTAATGTAGACAAAACAGCCTTATATTGGAAGAAGATGCCATCTAGAACTTTCATAGCTGAAGAGAAGTCAATGCCTGGCTTCAAAGCTTCAAAGGATAAGTTGACTTTCTTGTTAGAGACTAATGCAGCTGGTAACTTTAAGCTGAAGCCAATGCTCATTTGCCATTCCAAAAATTCTACAGCCCTTAAAAATTATACTAAATCTCGTCTGTGGTCTTAAAAGCTTATGAGTGGCCATCTACGATACTCCACTGGTCTCGCCTCATCTGGAGCAAGGGAGAATGAAGAAAATCAAAGACACAAGAGAAAGATTAGTCAAAAGGACTAATGGACCACAAGTACAACAGCCTCCACCAGACTGAGTCCAGCACAACTAGATGGTGCCTGGCTACCATCACCAACTGCTCTGACAGGGATCACAATAGAGGGTCCTGCACAGAGTTGCAGAAAAATGCAGAACAAAATTCTAACTCCAAAAAAAAAAAAAGACCAGACTTACTGGTCTGACAGAGACTGGAGAAACCCCAAGAGTACAGCCCCCGGACACCCCTTTGGCTCAGTAATGAAGTCACTCCCAAGGTTCACCCTTCAGTCAAAGATTAGACAGGCCCATAAAACAAAACAAGACTAAATCGGCACACCAGCCCATGGGCAAGGACGAGAATGCAGGAGGGGACAGGAAAGCTGGTAATAGGGAACCTAACGTCAAGAAGGGGAGAGTGTTGACATGTCATGAGGTTGGCAACCAATGTCACAAAACAGTATGTGTACTAATTGCTTAACGAGAAGCTAGTTTGTTCCGTAAACCTTCAACTAAAGTACAATAAAAAAAAAAACCATCTAAAACAATTATGCTAAATCTATTCTGCCTGTGCTCTATAAATGGAACAACAAACCCCACATGACAGCACATGTTTACAACATGGTTTACTGAATATTTTAAGCCCACTGTTGAGACCTACTGCTCAGAAAAAAAGATTCCTTTCAAAATATTACTGCTTATTGACAATGCACTTTGTCACCCAAGAGCGCTGATAGAGATGTTCAAGGAAATTCATGTTGTTTTCATGCCTGCTAACACAACATGCATTCTGCAGCCCATAGACCATGGAGTAATTTCGACTTCCAAGTCTTATTATTTAAGAAATACATTTCATAAGGCTATAGCTGCCATAGATAGTGATTCCCCTGATGGATCTGGGCAAAGTAAATTGAAAAGCTTCTGGAAAGGTTTCACCATTCTAGATACCATTGAGAACATTCGTGATTCACGGGAGGAGGTCAAAATACCAGCATTAACAGGAGTTTGGAAGAAGTTGATTCCAATCTTTACGAATGACTTTGAAAGGTTCAAGACTTCAGTGGAGGAAGTAACTGCAGATGTGGTGGAAACAGCAAGAGAACTAGAACTAGAAGTGGAGCCTGAAGACGTAACTGAATTGCTGTAATCTCATGACAAAACTTTAATGGATGAGGAGTTGCTTCTTTTGGATGAGCAAAGAAAGTGGTAATCTTGAGATGGACTCCACTCCTGGTGAAGATGCTGTGGACATTGTTGAAATGGCAACAAAGGGTTTAGAATATTGTATAAACTTAGTTGATAAAGAAGCAGCAGGGTTTGAGAAGACTGACTCCAATTTTGAAGGAAGTTCTACTGTGGGTAAAATGCTGTCAAACAGCATCATATGCTACAGAGAAATCTTTTGTGAAAGGAAGAGTCAATTGCTGCAGCAAACTTCATTGTTGTCTTATTTTAAGAAATTGCCACAGCCTCCCCAACCTTCAGCAACCAACACCCTGATCAGTCAGCAGCCATCAACATCGAGGCAAGACCCTCCACCAGCAAAAAGATTATAACTCACTGAAGGCTCAGAGGATGGTTAGCATTTTTTAGAAATAAAGTATTTTTTAATTAAGGTATATACATTTTTTTAAGGCATAATGCTATTGCACACTTAACAGACTACAGTGTAGTGTAAACATAACTTTTATATGCAGTGGGAAACCAAAAAATTCATGTGACTCACTTTACTGTGATATTCATTTTATTGTGGCAGTCTGGAACCGAACCTGCAATATCTTCGAGGTATCCCTGTAATTAATTCTCAACAGTCTTGCTACTTTTTAAATACTGGATTATAAAGCTGGAAGAGACTACAGGCTCATCATCTAACGTATCCCCCTCAATTTTATAGCATTACCTGGATGCATTATAACAACTTGTCCAAAGTGAAGTATTAGAATGCATTAGAAAACAGAATTCAGATTTTTCTACTCCAAGTTCATTTTTACTATTAAATCACATCTTAACTTTTTAATATCTATTTTAAATGACTCTAGGGGAAGAAAACTGATACTTATATAGTTGGCATGTCTGTCTCCCCCTTCTAAAACAGAGGCCTCCTGGAGCAGGCACTGTGTCTTATTCAATCCTTATCCCCATAGTTTTGCATAGAGTCTGTCACATTAGGAGCTCAATTATATATACTAAATAATGCATGAATGAACAAAGAAAAGAACTGTATAGGATAATCCTGAAGGAATTTTTTTTCAATTAAGATTAAATACTCAAAATAATATATTATTGACCTAGATATATTTATCTCCCATAAATTACATGTTTTTTGTATTTAATATAATTTTTTTTTTCATTAAAAACTTAAGATTTCTTCCTTTGAGGATATTTGGTCAGATATATGTACTAACAATTATTGTCACCTGTATATAGATACAATCTCATAAGTTGAACTAATTGTTTCCTTTTATTAATTTAATGGAATATAAAAATGAATTACGGTCAACTCCTGAATATCTGACAGTATCTTAACAGCTATCCTGGCTTACTTAGGATCTTTCCATGTACTGCTTCTACCACTCAGCCACAGCTTACCTTTCTAAGCTGGTTTTCATGCTTCTTATTATTCTGCTGCAGCCAATGAAAAGCAACAATCTGTCTATATCCTAAGTGGAGTACACTGACTAAGAGAACGAGAGTATTGGTTTCTAAACACGAGATAATTTTATACAGTATATAATCTGCACAAAAAGAATCACAGAATCATGGAACTCAATAAGATAGTATGCGTGTACTATCTAAATTGCATCGCTGTTTGTTGTTTTCACTTTTTCTTTTTCCTAAACCAAGGAAGACGATTCCTAAAAACGTCTGTCTACCTACTAAATTGGAACAAACATCTGCTAACTGAGAAGTCTGAAGACATGAGTAAGATATCATAAGAAATCACTAAATTTGTTCCTAATCAGCATTTAAATCTACTACAAAGTTTCGATAAAAGTATATTCACTGAGATGCAGTGTTAAAAACTGCAAAATTATAATTCTAGTAGAGCCCAATAGAGAAATTAAATTTGTAGTTACCTTTACAGATTACACACAGATAACTAAACTATAATAATCTGTTCACTAAATTTATAAATGTTTATTCAGAAGAAATGCTGAGGAAACAAGTTCGTTCCTAGTATGAGGAAAGATAAACCCAGTATTTGTTCATCGACACACAATTGTCAGCATCCACAAATTACCAAAATGACAGAAACATGGGTTGACATTTGTATAGTACAGTCACGTGTTGCTTAATGTCCACTATACGTTCTGTGAAACAGGATGCTATCTGATTTGGACACTGTGAGAACACCATATTATATACAGGTAGTCTCTGGATTATGAACGAGCTCCATTCCTAAGTCTATCTTTAAGTCAAATCGTACATAAATCAGAACAGTTAGGTATGGTACATATCTAACATCAGTTAGTCAAATGTCTTAGTAAGTAGTATATAGAGTACCTTTCTATGCATTAAAAACATCAAAGAAACATTTTCAGATAGACTAAAACATCTTTAACATAGTAATACAGTAATAATAATAATGTTTTCATGCAAGTTGCAAAGTAGCACCCATCTGTTATTACAAACCATTGTATGTACTTCAAATTTTTAATATAATAGGTTTTACAGGGGTTGGGACCATGGACGTATATGTGGTCAAACGCCCCAATGGATGTTATGTGGCACATGGCTATAAATGCAAAGACAGCTATGTTCTACACCTGTACTATCTAATATAATAGCTAATAGACACATGAGAATTAGAAATTCAGTTCCTCTGTTGCACCAGTCACATTTCAAGTGCTTAATAGCTACATATAGCTAACGGCTACCATACCGAACAGCCCAGGTAGAGAATACGACCATGATTGCAGAAAGTTCAAATGGACACTGCTATTCCAAACCATGATATGAGGCAAATTGCTAAATACTTTTTAAATGGTAATACAAGTTTAAATAGTTTTTTGGTTTTCTATTTCACAGGAAGGGAAGGTATATAATGAGAAAATAATTAAATCCAAATAGTAATGAAGACTTTAACTCTTTTTAAATTTTACATAGTTTAATTTGAAATGATATCATACCGAATCTGAAAAGATTTTCAAGGTAATTTAATCCTTTATCCTCATTTTACAGGTGAGAAAACTGAGAATGGTACAAGCAAATGGTACAAGGAAAAAGAATTCACATTTAAGATATTTAATATATCCAAATAAAGTCGATATTGAACACAACCAAAATTTGCTATAATTGAAAACAAACTGAAACAAAGTAAAAACTGAAACCATTGCCTGCAGAGTCAATTCCAACTCATGGCAACTCCATGTGTTACAGAGTAGAACCGAGCTCCATGAGGTTTTCTTGGCTGTAATCTTTATGGAAGCAGATCACCAGGCCTTTCTTCCGTGGTGCCACTGGGTGGGTTTGAAGTTCCAACCTTTAGGTTAGTAGTCAAGCATAAACCATTTGCACCACATAGGGACTATGAAACAACATAAAGTCTAAATTATTCTGTATGTCTTAGAATCACACTCTCCATTGGATATGGACTGTTTAGCACACTGGTTAAGATACCAGGTTTTGCGGTTAGCTGCCTAGGTTCAAATGTTGCTCTCTGACTTATTGGCTATGCAACCTTAAGTAAGTCATTTAACCTCTTTGAGCCTCAGTTTCCTCATCTGTAAAATGGAGAAATAACTGAACTACTTCCCAGGGTTGAAAAAATTAAGTAAAATTATACATGCAAAGCAGTTAGACAGCCTGGCACATAGTAAGCCCTCAAAAAAATGTTAGATGTTATGGAACTAGTGTTTTGGTTGAATTTAGTCTACCAGTTTGGGCCGAAAGCAGAGAATACCAAAAAGTACCAAAAATACTTGTTTTATTGAGTACACAAAGGCATTTGTGTTGTATTGACTACACGAAGGCATCTGTGTTGATCATAACAAATTATGCATAACATTGGGAAGAAAGGGAATTCCAGAACACTTAATTGTGCTCATGAGGAACTGGTATATAGATCAAGAGGCAGTCATTTGAACAGAAAAAGGGGATACTTGTGTGGTTTGAAGTCAGGAAAGGTGTGCGTCAGGGTTGTATCCTTTCACCATACTTATTCAGTCTGTATGCTGAGCAAAAAATCCAAGAAGCTGGACTACAAGAAGAACGGGGCATCAGGATTGAAGGAAGACTCACTAACAACCTGTGTCATGCAGATGAGACAACCTTGCTTGCTCAAAGTGAAGAGGACTTGAAGCACTTACTGATGAAGATCAAAGACTACAGCCTTCAGTATGGATTATTACCTCAACATAAAGATCCTCACAACTGGACCAATAAGCAACATCATGATACACGGAGAAAAGATCGAAGTTGTCAAGAATTTCATTTTACTTGGATCCACAATCAATATGCATGAAAGCAGCAGTCAAGAAATCAAAAGACACACTGCATTGTGCAAATCTGCTGCAAAAGACCTCTTTATAGTGTCAAAAAGCAAAGATGTCACCTTGAAGACTAAGTTGTGTCTGACCCAAGCCATGGTGTTTTCAAACACCTCACTTGCATGCTAAAGCTGGACGATGAATAAGGAAGACGGGAGAAGAACTGACGCCTTTGAATTGTGGTGTTGGTGAAAAATATTGAATATATTACGGACTGCCAAAAGAACGAACAAATCTGTCTTGGAAGAAGTACAACCAGAATGCTCCTTAGAAGCAAGGATGGCGAGACTATGTCTTATGTACTTTGGACAGAAGGGATCAGTCCCCAGAGAAGGACATCAAGCTTGGTAAAGTACAGGGTCATCAAAAAAGAGGAAGAACCTTAACGAGATGGACTGACACAGTGGCTGCAACAATGGGCTCAAGCATAACAACGACTGTGAGGATGGCACAGGACTGCGTGGTGTTTCATTCTGAATACGTACGGTTGCCATGAGTCGGAAGTGACTCGATGGCACCTAACAACAACGACCAAAAGAACAAACAAATCTGTCTTGGAAAAAGTACAGTCAGAATGCTCCTTAGAAGCAAGGATGGCAAGACTATGTCTCACACACTTTGGACATGTTATCAGGAGGGGTCAGTCCCTGGAGAAGGACATCATGCTTGGTAGAGGGTCAGTGAAAACGAGAAAGACCCTCATGAGATGGACTGACACAGTAGCTACAACAATGGGCTTAAGCATAATAATTATGAGGATGGCGCAGGACTGGGCAGTGTTTCGTTCTTTTGTACACGGGCCGCTATGAGTCAGAACCGACTTGACGGCACCTAACAACAACAAGTCTGCTGGTGACTTTCTTTAATTTCTATTCACTCTCAAGCTCTTAAAACAGAGATATACTCTGGAAAGCATTCAAAGATCATTATGAGAATTCTAGTCTACATGGGGATCTACTACGTAAAAGTCATGGGACAATCTGCATCCAAATTTCTACCAACAGTTTTAACTAACAGGCCTCAACACCATTGCCATGAGTGTAATACAAAGCCTCATGAGCAATATGTAGGTCTAATATTCTAAAAATCTAACAAAACAAATTTAAAAAACCCTCCCAGGTTAAAATAAGTAGCATATGTTTCTGTGTAGGTAAAAAAAAAAACATCAAACCCGTTGCTGTTGATTCCGATTCATAGCGACCCTATAGGGCAGAGTAGAACTGCCCTATAGGGTTTCCAAGGAGCACCTGGTGGTTTCGAACTGTGGACCTTTTGGTTAGCAGCCGTAGGTCTTAACACTACGCCACCAGGGTTTCCGTGTTCGTAATAGTAGGTAGAATAAAAAGTAGAACACTTGATAAGTAAAACAGTCTTGACTGACATAACTTGAAAATTTTTCAGAGAATTGTATCCTCACTTGGTTCCACAAATAATCAAGTTATGTTATCTCCAGAAACTGTGGAGATGAGAATGGAAACTCCCTAGCTTTCAGGTCTTGCTCACTTCCGAAAAATGTTTTATTCTAAGCGTATAGGGATAGGTTTCAATAGACTACAACATAGTCACTAGATGGTCAAAACTAAGACCCTCCTCAATTACCTTTATGCCCAGCTTCATTCTTCTCGATTATTTTTAGGATTAAGCTCTAGAATCACCTATATGAGACTTAATCAACTTGGTATGTTTTTAATCAGCTTTTCAAATCAAACATTTTCCTACTGGCAATTTTCGGAGTTCTAACTTCACTTTTCATACGTTAGCACTTGCATTTTGCCTTTCAGTTAACTTTTATATGCACATCTTCTCTCATCAATAGATAGTAAATTTTCTGAGTTTTTACTTACAGGATCTCCAACTGAAACTAATACATTTGGTACACATTTTTAGAATAAACGTATTAGTTGATTATTTAATGACAGAGAATGAAGTCAGAGTACCAGATTCTATTCCCTACTCTGATATTACTAACAGTATAAGCTCAATTCTAGCCTTCAGAGGTCAGGCTCTTCAGTTTTGAAATGGAATGACTGCACAGGCTGATCTCTAAGATCACTTATATACTATATCTCTGAAAAGTTTATGCTTCAATGTATCAGCTGAAGTTTGAAGTACTACATTCAATTTTTGAAAGACATATATTTTCAAGAGTAGTTAAAAAAACATACACAGAACAGTTAGGCATGTATAGTAACAGCTGTTCTTTCACGAAGTTTTAAGATGTATCAATGAAATTTTTTTGCTCATTAGAGTAGAACTACAGCAAAACACACCTGAGAACATTATTCCAAATGAAATTAGCAGCATAGAGGAACATACTGTATTTCAAATAATCATTCCTAAGAGACATAACTTGCTATTTTCTTTTGTCAATTCACAATATTTATTCTAACTACTATAATGACCTTCTGTTTCTATAAATAAACTTACATTAAAAAGCTGGCTAACATACTTAAGAACTAGGCTGTCACAAACAGTTAAAGTAAAGCTTAGGAGATAATTCAATCACAGGAATAAATTAGATGTTTCAATAAACATTTAAAATTTCCATTTTTTTTTTTTTGTAAACACTCCAAGATTATCCCATTGCTATGAGCTTCTAAATTAATACTGTCTAGGGGAGAACTGGTTTGATAACAATAATGGAAATATATAGATTACAGAAGAGTTCTGTCATTATGAAAAATATAAATACTGTACAGGCTAGCACTTGCTAATGAAAATCACTGATACGCTTTAATTACGGAGTATACGCTTTTGTAACAGAATTAGCATGTTTTTATCTTTAAGTTAACAGAGCTTTAACAGGAAGACGACTACTCACAAGGCACAAATAATTCTTTACACTTTCTGGCAATCTATATTTTTCTATACAGTTCGTCACTACATTTGTACAAATAAGAAAAATTAACATAAATTCTACCTCTACAGTGGCTTTTTAAAATCTCTATCACAAATTGAAGTAGTTTGTAAGACAGTACATCAAACTTTTCTGAAGCTCCTGAAAATTAACACCAAAACTTCACTAGTGAAATGAACCATATAATCTCTTCTCAAGATTCATGTTAAACAAAATGAATAACTGAATTCTTCTACATCATTTCTGCTTTATTGATACAGAAAAAAACCTAATTTCTTCCCACTAAATTACAAAATTAGCCTAATTCTTATGTTACAAACAGGCATATTAAAAGATACTACTTACACAAACCTAAATAAATCACCAGGCATTCCCCCAAGTGCTAGGATGTCATTTACTCCTGGCGATGTAACAAATACCATGTCTTATTTGGTCATTCTGGACTATAAAATCTAATGTGAACCTTACACAGGCAAATCAATTTTTCACAACCATTCTGATATATATTTGTAACATACAGAACTTCAATTTTCTTTCCTTTTTTAAACTTTGTTTAGTGTAAAATGTGGAGTGCCCGCACTTTCAGCTCTCAGAAGGAATCAACGGTGTTGTGGAAGCACTTCAACTCCGAGTGCGCTTTAAGTTTTACAGGCATTGTAGCAGATTCTTGAACATCTCAAGAAAGGCAAACTTGCCTTGCTTTTTTTCTCTAAATGATAATGCTGCTGTTTAGTATTCTATTTTCCATTCCTAATCTGGAGAGATGGAGGATCTCTTAAGACCTAGTTGTCCACTCAGGGTTCACCTCATCTGCGGAGAGCCAGATTAGCAGTTTCTCTCACCTTGTGACAAATCGAGTCAGACCCAAAGGATGGAGGGAAAAGAGCCAACTCGGCCCACAACACTACCTGTGGCTCCCAAAGAGGAGGGCAGGAGGGGAAAGCGAGGACTGGGACGGCACAAGGGACTTCTTTATCTGGACCATATCGGAAGAAAAGTGTTCCAGGATGTGTGCAGTCCCCTTGCTCTAGTGAGAACAAGAATCCCGGGGCCCGCTCTTCTCCCTCGCTCTTTCCATCCGCCCTTGGCTCAGCGCTCACCCCGGAGCTTGGGAAGGGGAGAAGGAGGGGGGACCGCTGGTTCCAGGGCCCCCTCGAGCGGCTCCCGGCGACCGCTGCTAGGCCTGGACTGTGCCCGCGGCCTCGGGGGCTCCGACCTCGAGGGGTGCGCCGTACCCCGCGTCGGCCCGCCCAGCGGATACCCAGTCCCGGCCCTCGACTCACCGCTCTCCACCTCGCTGCCTTTCTTGGAGGTCGCTGCGTTCCCCATGACTGGGGAGATGGAAAGAAGGGGCCAGGAAGGGAAGGGGGGCTGGGACCGTCCCCGCCGCTCCACAGGCTGAGGCAACTCCCGCTTCTGCACCCGTCAGTGCGGCGAGTGCTCCTGGCGCTGTTGCTTGGGGTCCCGGCGGGAAGATGGGGGCCGATTCTGAGGAACGGGCTTCAACAAACTTCTCAGAACCGGTAGCAGTAGCCGTAGCTCTGATGATGGTGGTGGCGGCGGCGGCGGCGGCTGCCGCTGCGGCGGGCAGACACTCCCCCTTCACCCGCCCCGCCCTCCTTGCGCGCCCCCGGGCAGCCGCGCGCCCCGGCCCTGGCCCCTCTCCGCGGGCAGGCAAGCGCACCGGAAGTGACGTGTGGGCTCAGGACGCGGGCTGCGACGCTGTGGACCCCAGCGGTGCCGATCCTGAGGTGGCAGGCGGGGGTAGCTGGGACAGCGTCTTTGGCCCGCCTAGTGGGGACGTCGCAGCCCGGGCTGGCCCTCGAAGGCCAGCTCCCGAGATAGTGGGAGGTGACACGGGAACCGTTAGCTTTGAAGAGCCCGTCGTCTCCTCAGCCCGGCGTCCCCCATGCACTGGAGCAGGGCCGCGGAGGCCGTGCACGTGCTTTCTTTGCACCCAGCAGAGCTGCGTTTCCTCACTCAAGGTCGGTCTTCTCCCCACGGCCACGGGTTGGAGATGAACTCCGTTACCAAGACCGCACCGTGGGGTAGGAGATGGCGCGCGAAGAGAAGCTTGTTTTCGCTACTGGGCCATGCGGACTGGTCGAGGGAGCACCTTCGTTCCTAATCACGATCGTGGTTCGGAGCCGCTAGTTACCTCGCAGATTCAGGTATTTACTTAGCGCACCACGTTATCCTGCCGTTTCTTAGGCTCCAGTCACAAGCCCGTGATGTTTTCAGTAGGTTCACTCCGTGGTTTTGCCTGATTTGTTCGCACAGGTTTTGTCAGACACCCCAGGCCAAAATAAGTAGAATACAGTATTAGTATTTCTTCCTAATACCTGTTGGTGTGCGACATTGTATTTAGCACCTCTGTGTAAATCTCAAAATAAAGACATTCCCAATTGATAGTTGCGTCTTTATTTATATACATTTTAGAGTACTTTAATCTGCTGATGTCTTCACTAGGCAGGTTTACTTACCAGGTAATTTATGTGGCAGACTAGCATTTATTGTTGCATGTTCCTTTAACCTTCGCTCTGTAAGAATTTATTCCAAATTTAGAGTAGAAAGACTGTAACATTTCGAGGGGAAGAGGCAAGAGACCACATAAATTTCTGTTGTACCCTCAAGGTACCAGGCACAGTAGTTGTTTAACAGATACCTGTTAACTTGAAAGTAACATATTTTAAAAATAATCTTTCATTACTGACAAAGGAAGATGGAGTGGCAGCTATTTAAGTTTTTCAGTAAATTATTCCTACTATTTCTTACTGCCAATGCTGTTAATTTAACAAATATGTTTACAAGGAGCTCTGGTGGTACAGTGGTTAAATGCTTGGCTGGTAACCAAGAGGTGACCAGTTGGAACCCACGAGTTGCTCCTAGAGAGAAAGATGTGGCAGTCTGCAGCAGTCAGCTTCTGTAAAGACTGTTGTTGTTAGGTGCCATTGAGTTGGTTCCAACTTATAGTGACCCAGAACGAAATGCTGGCAGGTTCTGGGCCATCCTCATAATGGTTGCTATGTTTGAGCCCATTGTTGCAGCCACCATGTCAATCTAACTCATTAAGGATCTTCCTCTTTTTTGCTGACCCACTACTTTACCAAGCATGATGTCCTTCTCCAGGGAGTGGTCCCTCCTGATAACATGTCCAAAGTATGTGAAACAAAGTTTCACCATCCTTGCTTCTAAGGAACATTCTGGCTGTACTTCTTCCAAGACAGATATGTTAGTTCTTCTGGTAGTCCATGGTGTATTCAATATTCTTCGCCAACACCATAATTCAAAGGCATGGATTCTTCTTCGCTCTTCCTTATTCATTGTCCAGCTTTTGCATGCATATGAGGGGTTTGAAAATACCATGGCTTGGGTCAGGGGCAGCTTAGTCCTCAAAGTGACATCTTTGCTTTATAACACTTTAAAGAGGTCTTTTGCAGCAGATTTGCCTAATGTAGTACGTTGTTTGATTTCTTGACTGCTGTTTCCATGGGTATTGACTGTAAAGATTACAGCCTCAGAAACACTATAGGGCAGTTCTACTCTATCCTATAGTTTTGCTATGAGTTGAAATCGACTTGATAGCAGTGGGTGTCATATTTACTGTATTCCAAGTGCCATACAGATAGTAACTTATTTGATCCTCTTAAGAACTCTATGAGATATTCAGTCTTACTGTTATTTTACTTATGAGCAAACTTAGGTACACAGAATTTAAGTAACTTACCCAAGGTTACAGGCAGGCAGGGTGGCAGGAACAGGCCAAGGTTTCCACATGGTGGAAGCAAGATTTGAACCTAGGCAGTTCAGCTCCAAAGTCGAACCTTTTGTTGGTAATGACCAGAAACCTGCAGATGTTGTGGTAAATTGCTTTCTGTCCATTTGAAATCTCGTTGACTTGAAAAGGTGCATGCACAGTGAGTTTACTTCTTGGGGAAATTCATTCTGTTTTTTTCTGAGTTTCTTTAAATATAAGTAAAATAGCAATAGTAAAGAAAGAAGGGATAGATGATGTGAGGTTTTGTGCTAGTGTGCAACAATGTCGCATCCTTCCGGTCACATTTAGTTTTGTATTTTGGATGTGGTATTTTGCCCTGCATACGTAGAAAGTTCAATAAACTCATAGAAATATATTCAATAAACAGCATGTTGTTAGGTGGCTTCAAATCAGTTCTGACTCATCAACGCTATGTATGACAGAACGAAGCACTGCCCGATCCTGTGCCATTCTCACAGTTGTTTTATGCTTGAGCCAATTGTCGCAGCCATTGTGTCAATCCATCTCGTTGAGGGTCTTCCTCTTTTTCACTGAC
The DNA here is from genome assembly GCF_000243295.1 of Trichechus manatus latirostris. NCBI lineage: Eukaryota > Metazoa > Chordata > Mammalia > Sirenia > Trichechidae > Trichechus > Trichechus manatus. Next base: position 34,517,327 of record NW_004443939.1, on the reverse strand, counting down.
CCTCTACTTTACCAAGCATGATAAACAGCATATATAATTAAAGACAACTTTCTGATACACTCTATTCTGGAGGGATCTTTCTAGAATCCTGGAATACTCATGCTGTCCTCATTGGGAGAAGATTTAAAATGTATGCCTTTTTAAAGAGGTGTCACTTTCTTTAACACAAAATAATTTTGAATTCTAGGGCTGTTATAAGAGGGCAGAGCCCTGGTGGTGCAGTGGTTAAGAGCTCAGCTGTTAACCAAAAGGTTGACAGTTCAGATCCACCAGCTGCTCTTTGGAAACCCTATGGGGCAGTTCTGCTCTGTTCTATAGGGTCACTATAAGTCAGAATCGACTCGATGGCAACAGGTTTGTTTTTTTTGGTTTTTAATAAGAGGGCAGCCATCTGTTTAATAAGTCATTAATTTGCAAAGGAGACGGTTGACAGCTACTACAGAGTTAGATACATCGTAACTACATACTGGAAAATTAATAAGTAAAGCAAAAAATTCAGCTTTACAAAATGGTCTTTTTAATTTATCATTGGTTAAGGAAGTAAATTATTAACAGATAAAGAGAAAAAATTAACCAACCATTTGTGCTCAATATTTTTCTTTTTCCCTTACACCATTATTTCTGTTTCTTACATTAGCATGGTTTAAAATCAGTAAAGGTATGTGTCAGGGTTGTATCCTTTCACCATACTTACTCAATCTGTATGCTGATCAAATAATCCAAGAAGCTGGACTATATTAAGAAGAACGCAGCATCAGGATTGGAAGAAGACTCACTAACAACCTGCAATGTGCAGATGACACAACTTGCTTACTGAAAGTAAAGAGGACTTGAAACATTTACTGACGAAGATCAAAGACTACAGTCTTCAGTATGGATTACATCTCAACATAAAACAGAAATCCTCACAACTGGACCAATAAGCAACAGAGAGAAGATTGAAGCTGTCAAGGATTTCATTTTTCTTGCATCCACAATCAATGCCCATGGAAGCAGCAGTTAAGAAATCAAACGATATACTGCATTGGGCACATCTGCTGCAAAAGACCTCTTTAAAGTGTTAAAAAGCAAAGATGTCACTTTGAGGACTAAGGTTCGCCTGACCGAAGCCATGGTATTTTCACTCACCTCATATGCATGTGAAGCTGGATGATGAATAAGGAAGAGCGAAGAAGAATCCATGCCTTTGAATTATGGTGTTGGTGAAGAATATTGAATATACCATGGACTACCAGAAGAACTAACAAATTTGTTTTAGAAGAAGTACAACCAGAATGCTCCTTAGAGGTGAGGATAGTGAGACTTCATCTCATGTACTTTGGGCTTGTTATCAGGAGGGACCAGTGCCTAGAGAAAGACATCATGCTTGGTAAAGTAGGTCAGCGAAAAAGAGGAAGACCCTCAATGAGATGGATTGACATGCTGGCCGCAACAGTGGATTCAACATAGCAACAATTGTGAAAATGGCGCAGGACCAGGCAGTGTTTCGTTCTGTCGGAAATAGTGTTGCTATGGGTCAGAACTGACTTGACAGCACCTGATAACAACATTAGCTTACACTGCTATTCCAGCTCAAGGATGATTATACTTTAAAGGTATAATTTGATAAATAGTTTTCAGTGAATTAACATTCACACTCATTTACTTGTAATTCCATACAAGTTGCTTTTCATTGTTGGAAAAGAGTATAGAAATCCATCACTGAATGTAACATCAAAAGACTATGTTTTAAAAATTTTCTTTTTATATTCTAGAAAGGGCAGAAATTTCTTAACTAGTTATTCCTGAATGATTGGAGCTGGCATGGGGCAGTTGCTATCCTTTGCCCCTAATGATGCTGCTATACCTTAGATAGGTACAGAGGTAGAATTATATTTTATTTCCCTTCAAAACCCAAACCTATTGCCATTGAGTCAATTCCAATAGGACAGAGTAGAACTGCCCATAGGGTTTCCAAGGATGTATATCTTTCTGGAAGCAGACTGCCACATCTTTCTCCCACAGAGCTGCTGGTGTGTTCAAACCACTAACCTTTCAGTTAGCAGCCGAGTGTTTAACCACTGCACCACCAGGGTTCGTTTTATTTCCCGGGGGAAGTAGAAGTCCAGAAGGAAGTCATGCAGAGAGAACAGTTTGAATCCTCTTCCATCTACTTTGTGCTAATCTGAGAACATGCAGCACTGTGTGACAGGCTGAGATCACTCGGAAAGTGGCAGACCCATGATTGTGCTAGACAAACTTAATCTCAGTCCTCATCAAGTTCACATATTATTATCCCCACTTTGCAGATGAGAAAACTAAGACTTAGAAACAAAGGGCCTTGGCCCTCTTCTACATAGTTACTTCTTCACTCAGGAGTGAGAAAGAGTGAAAATAATGAGTAAATTGTTATATTTCTTTTGTAATTTTTACGTATATTGCCAAGTTATTGGTTTCCAAGTTATTTTAAAGTACCCTCAAACACAATGTGTGTCAGAAATACCTTTTGTTTTTCAAACAAAAAATAACACGTGAGGAACGTGCTTCTTAGTTCAGTCAAATATACGAGACCAAATGGGCAGCTCCTGTCCAAAAGCAGGACGAGAAGGCAGGAAGGGACATGAACTGGATCAGTGAACACAAGAAACCAGGGTGGAAAGGGGGAGCATACTGTCACATTGCGGGGATTGCAGCCAATGTCACAAAACAATATGTGTATAAATTTTTGAATGAAAAATTAACTTGAGCTGTAAACTTTTACCTAAATCACAATTTAAAAAAAAAAAAACACAACCTGTTTTTCCATTACAATCTCTAGGAAAATATGACCAGGTCATTTTGTCTTTATACTGTATTTTGCCTCAAATAAATACAAATGAGAATTTATTTAACCATCATAGGAGTGCAATTATTTTGAATGACAGCTAATAATTCATATAGTCTAACGTTTCTTTGTTGTATGTCCTGAAGCAAATGATAACACATTAAATACTAGGCAAGGGGAAGAATAGTGCTCCCAAAATGAGAAAGTAATTTTATACCTAATAAATTACAAATATGATAGGTATTGTTCAAATCATCCTAGTATGATACAAAGTTTTCTTGCTGGGCATAATTCCAATTCCTTTGTTCAGTCATGAGTTTATTATCTGGAGCTTAGTATTGGTCTTTTTGGATATTCCTTTACAGCTGAGGAAACTGAAATAATTGACAGTGGTTAAGAAACCTGCTCAGAGTAAAAAATGAGCTGGTGCCAGAGTAGAATTGTAATGTACCTCTTTTGCAGAGAAACTGGAATCCAAGCTTAAAGGGTTAAGAAAAAAAGGGAGGAACAAAACCAATAACTTTTTTCATTTCTTAATACGTAATTATTTCAGAAAAGGAATAAATTTGTTTTGGATAAAACTAAAATGGAAAATTTTATTTTATTAGTGTGTTTTATTTCATTGTCATGCTATGCATTTTTTTACCTTCACCTGTACATCAAAGACAGCATCCGAATTTATAAAACATTTGCTTAAGAGCTTTCATAGAATCTTAGCTTTTAGGATTGAAGGCTATCTGTGACCACGGTGAAAAGAGGAGAATCTGACCCAGTAAATAAAAATTATATTATTCGTAGTGACAAACCAGAGTGCTATGTAGTGAAGCAGAAAGGGCTTGAGCTTTGTAGTCAGAAAAATCTGGGTTCATTTTCTGGTTTGGCCACTATCTGTAACCTCCACATAAATTACCTAATTTCCCTTAGTCTTAGTTTCCCAAAGTGTGAAGTTACATGGATTAAATAATATATGAAAAGCACCTAGAATAACTTTTGGCATATGATAGGCACTCAATAAATGTAACGCTTCTCCCTATACCCCAATAACATTTTATGTTTTCTTGTATTTGTTTCAACAAAAATCGTTCAACAAATTTGATTACAAAAATGTAATGAGTTCCTACAATATGCAAGGCATTATAGGGGGTACAAAGATGAATAAAATATGTTCCGTGCCCTCAAGAAGTTTTTATGTAAGGCAAGATGGGCATGTGAGTAATTATGTAAAATTAGACAAATGAAATGTACTATAGTATAAATATAAATGGATTTCTGAAGAAACAGAGAAAAGTGCTGTTAAATCATGGACCACATAGAGAATTTAACTTTGGATTTTGATGTTAAACAGGTGGGGAAGGTCACTGAGAACTAAACAGCATGAGCTGAGGCTTACCTGCAATTATCCCTAGATCAGATACCATGGGAGGATATGAAAATTGCAACCCTCCCAATGGAATATAAGTTCTATGCAGAGGGATTTTGATTTTGTCATCACTATATCTATTGTATCCAGAGTGATGCTTTGCACATAGCAGATGCTCAAGTATTTGTTGAATGAATGAATAAGTGAATGAGTGCTAGATTCAGACTAGATTATTCTCATTTTGGAAATCCTTAAATGCCATTTTAGAAATGTGAATTTTTTTCATTATGCAGTAGGAAATCATTGAAAATATTTAAAGAGAGGAGTGATATAATCTCACATTTGATTAATAAACTAACTTTGATTGCAGTGTGATGGATATATTGGCAAAACAATAGATTGGCAGCAGGTAGCCCTGTAAGGAGGCTGTTGTAATAGTTCAAACATGAAGTCACCAAGTAGTTTAGCACCAGAAGAGAAAAGAAAGGATGCATGTGAGACATCTGAAATGTAAGATAATAGAATTTGGTTACTGTATTGGCTCTTTAGCATAATACAAGTAATAGAAATGCAATTCCATTGTGTTATGAAAAAATAAACTATTGGCTCATAGACTTGGAAAGTGTAGGTTGGACATGGTTTTGGGCTTAAATAGAGAGTTCAAGGCTGTGTACCTCCACCTGTCAGCCCTTATTCTGTTTATGTATTGACTATATTCTTCTAAATAGGCTCTCTCCATATATAGATTTACATCCTCCCAGCTTAGCAACTTCAAGAACAATGCCTGCTCTTTTCCCAACACCCATATGTTATAAATATACAGATTGGTTCTGCATGGGTCACATTACCATTCCTTTGAAGAGAGGAAGCAGGGCACCCTGATTGACTATGGAATAAGTGCTGTTTTCTAGAAGAAATTGACATACGTTGTTGTTAGTTCCCGTCAAGTAGGCTCTAGCTCATGGTGACCTTATCTATAACAGAACAAAATACTGCCCTGTCCTGTGCCATCTTCATGATCATTGGTATCTTTGAGTCCATTTATGTAAAGGATAGACAAAAACAACTACAGTCCACTACAGTGAGAATACGAAAGACGAATCAGTTTTTTATCCTGGATAACAGATCAGGAATGAAGAGGCAAAAAACTGATTTTTAAATGAATAAGAGATGTGTCACTTGGGTCATACTAAGTTTGTTGGTAGTGGCATATTTATGGGGATGATGAACAGCAAGCAAATGTAAAGCTAGATCAATACAGGAGTTGTGAATTTGATATCAGTATAAAGACGAGAGTCAAAGCCGCAACTGTGAATAAAATCTCATAGAGAGGAAAAGTAAAGGAAAGAAAAAAAAAAGGATGAAGCTAAGAATGGACAGTAATAGACCAGAGAAGAAAAAAAAAACAAAAAACAAACCCATTGCTGTCAAGTCTGTTCTGACTCATAGCGACCCTGTAAGACAGAGTAGAACTGCCTCAGAGAGTTTCCAAGGAGCATGTGATGGATTTCAACTGCCAACCTTTTGGTTAGCAGCCGTAGCACTTAACCACTACGCCACCAGTGTTTCCACAGAGAAGAAAGGGGAGCCAGAAAAAAAGCCTGATGTGTAGGAGCCTGGAGTAGTTAGGTAAAGAGAACCAGGAGATGCAGCCAAGAAAGAGAGTATCAGTTTGACTGACTATATGCTGGAAACTGATTCTAACTAAGTAAGCAAAACAGGAATTTATTGGACGAATGTATAGGATGCTTGTAGGAAGGAAAGAAAAGCTGAAGAACCAAGCTTGGTATAGTCAGGAACCAGGCAGCTCCAAACCGAAAAAAAAAAAAAAAACCTAAATGCACTGCCATCGAGTGGATTCTGACTCATAGCGACCCTATAGGACAGAGTAGGATGTCCCCATAGGGTTTCCAAGGAGCAGCTGGTGGATTCAAACTGCCGACCTTTTGGTTAGCAGCCAAGCCTTTAACCCCTTCATCACCAGGGCTCCAGGCTTTTATTAGGAATTGTTTATTATTATTATTTTTAATCTCTTTATGAAGATCTCCTTGAGAATGAAGGGTTTGATGACGTATTCATATATTTTCTAAGATTCCTCGTCAAATTTTCAAGAGTATGCACACCAATTTGGAAGGTACTCAGCCCCTGGGTACCAGTTCTGTCATGTATGACAGTTCCAAAGTGGAAGTTATTCTTCTGCCTCTTCCTTCAAATACTCTCACTCCAGACTTAGAAAGCAAGGGAAACTGTAGAAGCTCTGTGTGTGGTACTTCTTGTAAGTTAGCTTTCTTGACTCTAGCTTCCAAAAAGTTGATATGTATCTTTACTGCAGGTGGAGCTGGACCACCTAAAGAAAAAAAGAATTTCTAGCAACCTATCCATTCTTGACCATTTTTGAAGATGTTCACTACTCTTGCTTTAATTCACGCTTAAGTAAGTATCCAGTTAGACCAGAAAATAACTGGATTCTTTATAGTACCCTACAGCTCAACCAGCAGTACCATTGCCTCTGTCTTGGATATCCTTCCTGGGGAGTTTAAAGACCACCCTACCTTAAATCTTTGAAGAGACAGCCAGGAAAAGGATGACATTTTTCCTCAGATTGCATACTTTTCCAAAATATAGATCTCTCATTATAATGTTAATATCAAGTTACACAACTAACACCTAAGATTTCAGTTTGGCTTATATCAGACATTGATTCCATGTGATGAGATAATGACAAGGATAAAGATGATAATGATAATAATAGCTTATATAGTGCTTACAGGTATCAGATACTATTACAAGTACTTATATACCAACTGATATAATCCTGACAACAATCTTATTTTATCCCTATAATTAGTTCTCACTGATAGGTAATTTTGAATAAAGATCTGAATGAAGTCAGGGAGCCAGCCAGACAGAAGTCTGAGGGAAAAGCATAAGCAGACAGAGGGAACATTAAGTGCAAAATCCCTGAGACAGAAATATGCCTGTTACGATCAGTGAACTGCAGGGAGGGCAGTGTGGCTAAAATGGAGTGAAGGAGAGAAAGTAGTAAATAAGGTCAGATTGAGACAGGAAGCCACTGGAAGGTTTTGATCAGAGGAGTCGCATAAAACGTGTTTTAACAAGATTAATCAGATAGCAGTGTTGCATATAGATTGTAGGAAAGCAAATCTGGAGACAGGGCAACCAGTTAAGAAACTTTCTATTAAGCAGCTGAGAGATGATGGTGGCTTAGACTAGGGAAGTTGCAGTAGTAGTAGGTGAGAAGTGGTCAGATTTTGGATATATTTGATGATAATGCCAAGAAGATTTTCCTGATGGCTTGGATGTAGGATTCTGTTATGGATTGAATTGTGTTCCCCAAAAATATGGGCTGTAAATCCTAAACCTTATACCTGCGGTTGGAACCCTGGTGGTGCAGTGGTTAAGAGTCAGCTACAACCAAAAGATTGGCAGTTCGAATCCACCAGCCTGTCCTTGGGTTAGGTTTTTTTGTTTTTTTTGTTGTTTTTTTTTTTTGGTTATACCTGTGGTTATAATCTCATCTGGAAATGGATTTTCTTTGTTATGTTAATAAGACAGTATTAGTGTAGGATGTTTCTTAAGTCTATCTCTTTTGAGATATAAAAGAGCAGATTGAGCAGGCAACCAAGCAAGCAGAGATAGGGGAAGACAGACGCCAAGCTACATGAAGATTGCTGAAGAACAGAAGCTCAAAAAAGACAAGGACCTTCCTCCAGAGCCAACAGAGAGAAAACCTGTCCCTAGAGCCAGCACACTGAATTTGACTTCTAGCCAAACTATGAGAAAATAAATTTCTGTTTGTTAAAGCCACTCACTTGTGGTATTTCTGTTATAGCAGCACTAGATAACTAACACAGCCGCAAAAAGAAAAGTCTAGGATAACTCCTAAGTGAATGTAATGAATGAATGAGACAAGTATGGAGGGAGTAGATTGAGGGAGGGTTTGAATACTAATGAATTAGATATTGCTGGGAAAGAGTACAGATTATATAAGGTCTTATGGACCATGGTAAGAATTTGGATTTTTTCTAAGTAGGTAAGAAATTTATAGCAGAAGATTAATATGATATAATTTACATTTTTAAAAGATCTCTCTGGTTACTATGTAGAGAAGAGTCTGAACCAGGGTACAAGTGGAAACATAAAGCCCAGTTAAGAAGATTTTGTAATAGTCTGTGGAGGCATAATTGTAGTTTATAATAGGGTAGTAAGAGTGAAGGTGGTAAAACAGTGCTGTGTTTAGGTTACCTTTTGAAAACAGAGTTTATAGAATTTGCTGAGGTTTTTCTTTTTTTTTGGTGTGGTCACAATTTGTTGTGAGATGTGAAAGGAAGAGAGAAGTCAAGGAAGACAGTTTTTTAGTCTGACAGTGAAATTTGACATTAACATTTGCTAAGGTAGGGTAGAAGGAGCCCTGGTGGCACAGTGGTTAAGTACTTGGTTGCTAACCGAAAGGTCGGCGGTCTGAACACAGCAGCTGCTCCACAGAAGAAAGATGTGGCAGTCTGCTTCTGTAAAGGTTATGGCCTTGGAAACTCTGTGCAGCAGTTCTACCCTGTCCTATAGGGTTGCTATGAGTCTGAATCAACTCAAAGTCAGGGGAATTGGTTTTTGTTGTTTTTTTTTTTTTTTTTGTTAAGGTAGGGAAGTATGGAGAACAGGTTTGGTAGAGACTGAGGAACATTTGGCTTTGGACACGTTAAGTTGGAGATGTGTATTGAACGTTCAGGTAGACAATTGGATATATGAGTTTGGAGGTCACGTAACAGATGGGAGATACAATTACATTTAATATACAAGTTTCTTATGAAACTTACTCATCACTCCCAAGAACAAGGTCTCTGGCACAAGTTCTCTGCAATACTTTTCTAAAAGACGTTTGAAGAGATATTTCAGTGCTTGCTGCTCTCAAAAATAATGTCTCACCCTCAAACTCGGTCCCCAGACCAAAGCAGTTTCCCTCTCTCTTTCTCTCATTCATTCTAATTTTCTCTCTCTGTCCCCTTCCTTCCTTCTTTCCCTTCTCCCCTCCCCTCTTCTCTCTCTCTCCTATTTGGTGCATTCATTAGGAGATAAAAGGTTTGAACCCTGCCTCTTGATTGCTCAAGAGGAAACTACTAGCCCTAACAACTGGAGTTGCCTTTCCTATTGACCAATATTTCCTCAAGGGGAGCTTGATCTGGACTAGAGTCAAACCTACCAAGTTATAAACAAGAAAAGGCAAACTGTAAATTTTTTAGGAAAATATAAACTTTAACTAAAGACCCACCCCAACCTCTAATATATTACTCATCTAGCAAAAGTACTAAGATTAAAGTCTCATGCCTATAATATCTTCTGACTCTTCTTTGAATACTTTTATTGTGAAAATTTTATTTTGCTTTGATAAATAAAGCTAGAATATTAGCCAATATTATATAAAAACTGCCATAGTAAGAAATTAATATAGTTAAATACAAAGTTTTCCCTACATGCCCCATAATATTGCTTTAGTTCCTTGTGATCTGAATCATTAGCTAGAACAAATTCTTATTTATTTAGCTCATAATTTATAAATCACTTTTCTCAAAAATGTCTTCTACTTAGGCCCAGGCCACTACAGTAAAGAATTTATAAGCATGTCATGTCACTCCTTTGCTTAATTGCCTCTAGTTTTTTCTCACTGGTTATAAAATAAGGTCTAAGCTCCATAGCCTTCATTTCAAATGCACAGAAGCAACTATATTAGATTGTGTTGTGTTCTACAGAGAAGAAGGTTAAAAAATGATGATATTTTAAAATTGCTGAAGGACATGACAAGATAAGAGGGCTTAGGAAGTACTTTAGTTGGGGGGAACAACCTGAATGAAGGTTGATAAGCTGAATTATTTGGGATGGGAGTGCAAAACAAGAGCTAAAATACAGAAGAAAGTACTTTTACTGAAGAAAAGTGGGGTTAAATTCTGGAGGGCCTGTAAGGCTGTTATTAGGAATTTTAAAATTAGATTGGATTGGTATTTGGATACCATGTTATGGCATCTGTAAAGGGGAATAAGATAATAAAAACGTTCCTTTAGAAATATGATTCATACTGAAATTTGCAGGTTAGGTTGCCAGAGACTATACTATCTTTTTGAGGCTACCAATTTGGGACCTCCAATTTGGTATAATAAATCAGAAACATCAGGAAATTTTTGTAGTTGATTTAATTACATATATCTATTTCTTTTGATTACTATTGCAGTTCTGATGAAAATGCGAAGCCTTATATTTGGTCTCAGCAAAGGAACACACAGAATTTGATAGTGAACAATCAGTGTAATGTCTTTTTGAACCCATGCCCTTCCATCCTTTTTAAAGCAACATTTTCTTTGAAACTTAAAAAAAAAGTAAGGATTGATTTTTCACTCTCCTTCTCTTTGTATGTGTTACTAGGTTTTGAGGATAATTACAAGGGCAAGAGAGGACTTGATTTCACTTTTTGTTTTTAGTTAACCTAGATACTGGTTAAAAGTAACTAAGACAAAATGCATTTAGAGCTTTCGCTGCTGTATTACATTAGCTAACTTATGATAACTTAGGTTTTCATAATACTCTCAAAGACTTTGATATAATGCTGAAGAATAAAATTTTCAAATGGAAATAAAATTGCAATATTCCTTGTGTTTTAAAATTCTATCCCACTGCTTTTAAGGACTGTATTCAATCCTGATAATCTTATAGCCATTAAGCTTAACTTCTGCTCGCCATCCTCACTTTGAATTCCTGCTTATTTCTGGCACTTTCGTTTTCCCTTTCTTAAATTTTGAGTTCACCAGTAAATTGAATAAAATATTTCATATTTTATGCAGTGTTTCTGTGTGTTTGAAGCAGGTACATGGTGTATCTTCCACATCAGATCAACCCTCCATGTTTACCAGATTTCTATTATTTGGGATTTTTTTTCTTTCCTTGAAATTATTTTTTTTGTCCCTAAATTCTCAGTTTACTGACCTAATATTCATTGCCTCAGTTGCAAGGCAGATAGAGCCTAGAACAATGGAATTTGTAGGAATGTTAAGTAGAAATTATTTAAACACTCAGCAGGCATCCCAGTCTAAAACCAAAGAGCTTTTGATTTCCAAGGGCTAGACCTTGAGAGGAAAGTTGTTTTGTTTTGATTTCTAAAATGGTTTGGCTTCGATCACCAAAGCCACAGCCTACAGGACTAGAAGATAAATATTAGAAAAGGTAAATGTTCAGTAGGGCAGATTACTGAATATGATATTAAGCCCTCAGAAGAGAAAAACAATCGATAATTAAAAAATGGGCAAAAGATCTGCACAGACACTTCACCAAGGAAGATACACAGATGGCAAATGAGCATATGAAATGATGTTCAATATTACATGTCATTAGGCAACTGCAAATTAAAACAATGAGATACCACTACACACTTACTAAAAAAAATAAATAAACCTATTGCCATCTAGTACAGCTGGACTCAAGGCAACGTTCTGTATTACAGAGTAGAATTGTTCCATAGGGTTTTCTTGGCTGTGACCTTTCAGAAGCAGATTGCCAGGACTTTCTTCTGCAGTGCCGCTGAGTCCATGAACTGCCAATCTTTAGGTTACTAATTGAGTACAAACCATGTACGCCACCCAGGGACCTACACACCTACTAGAATGGCTAAAAAAACAAAAATGACAGTATCAAGTACTGTTGAAAATGTAGCACAACAGGACCTCTCATTCATTGTTGGTGGGTATAGCCACTTTGGAAGACAGTGTGGCAGTTTCTTACAAAGCTTCACATCATCTTATTATACAATCCAGCAATTGTGCTCCTAGGAATTTACCCAAATAACTTTAAAATTTATATGCACACAAAAATCTGAACACAAATTTTTATAGCAGCTTAGCCAAAAATTGGAAGAAACTAAAATGTCCTTCCATAAGTGAATGGATAAACAAACTGTGGTGCATCCATACAAAGGAATATTATTTCATAATAAAAAGAAATGAGCTAAAAAGCCAAGAAAAGACATGGAGGAATCTTAAATGCACATGGCTAACTGAAATAAACCAGTCTGAAAAGGCTTCATACTATATGATTCCAACTATTTGACATTCTGGAAAAGGCAGGACTATTGAGACAGTAAAAAGATGAGTGGTTACCAGAGTTTCAGGAGGAAACGGGAGCAATGAATAAGTGGAGCACGAGAGCGATGACTAAGTGGAGCACAGAGGATTTTTAGGGCAGCGTATCTATTCCATATGATACTCTAATGGTAGATACATGACATTATGCACTTGTCAAAACTCATAGGACTATAGATTATAAAGAGGGAACTCTAATGTAAACTGTGACTTTAGTTGATAGTAATTATATATCAATATGAGTCCATAAATTGTAACAAATGTAAACACACTAAAGTACAATGTTAATAATACGGGAAACTATGGAGGGGAAAGGGATAAAGGGCGTATGGGAACTCTCCGTATGATCTGCTCAATTTTCTGTAAACTTAAAACTGTTCTAAAAAATAGTCTCTTAAAAAAAAGTCAGTATAGAAACTATTTGTTCTGTAAGCCTTCACCTGAAGTACACTAAAAAAAAAAAAGTTGCCATCAAGTAGGTTCTGACTCACAGTGACCCCATGTGTTTCAGAATAAAATTGCACTCCATAAGGTTTTCAATGTCTGTGATCTTTCAGAAGTAGATCACCAGGCCTTTCTTCCAAGACGTCTCTAGGTGGATTCATACTACCGTTTTAGTTAGAAGCAAAGTGAGTAATTTTTTGGGCCAACCAGGGAGTTGGCTGTTATTTACTTAGGATGCCCACCAAGAGTCTTCTTCTGGTACTTAAATAATTTCCTTGTGTATGAATGATGCTAAGAATTACATTAAAAATTAACAGAAAAAGCAACAATAGCAATAATCTAAGGATTCTTTTAAGTTTCTTGTAATATCTGAGATTGAAAAGAATTTGATATTTAGAAAGAGAAACTTGGCCTTTTGTAGAATGTGTGCCTTTTCATTTGACTAGCATACTATTTCAACTACTTTCAAATGTGTTTGTTACAATAAAACGTTTTTTTTGTTTGTTAAAAAAAAAAAAAAGTCAGTATACCTACCAGGGAGTCACTATAGCAGCAGGCAAGGGAACCCAGTAGCAAAAGCTACAGGTTGGAGTACCCAAAATAGGAGGATTCAGCCGAGTCTCAAAGAATCAGCAGGTCTTTGTCAGCCGAGGTGACACCTGGAGCAATCAGGCATCAAACACTACCCACTCCCAGATGTCAAACAATAAGCTATGTCATTGGTAGGGGAGGTAGGTGGCAATCAGAAGGCAATGTGAGGACCAGAAGCCCCTTTCTCACTATAGTGATAATGGTTAACATTTATCAAGCATTTACTATAGGTTAGAACCTATGGTCAAAGATCCTGGAGATGACGCAGGACCGGGCAACATTTCGTTCTGTTGTTCTGTTGTTCGTGGGTTACCATGGACTGGAGCCGACCTGACCGCAACTGACAGCAAGACCAACAACAACCTGTTTTATCTCACTGAATTCTCGTAACAGCCTGTGAAGTTGGCAGCATTGTTATCTCCATTTTAAAGATGAGCAAATGATGTACAGAAAGTCACACAACTAGAAGGTGATAGAGTCGGGATTTTATTTTCTTGGTATCCAAACACCAATGAAGGGAGAAGAAAAGTTTAGGAGAAAATCTTTGAGAGGAACCAATTACCCAACGGATGTTTGAAATAGAAAATGACTCAATTTACATCCTGAACAAATCACTTGCCATCGAGTTGATTCCGACTCATGGAGATTCCATGTGTGTCAGAGTAGAACTGTGTTCCATAGTGTTTTCAATAGCTGATTTTTGGGGAAGAAGATTGCCAGGCCTTTCTTCTGAGGTGCCTCTGAGTGAACTCAAACCTCCAACCTTCTAGTTAGCAGCCAAGCACATTAACTGTTTGTGCCGCTCAGGGACTCCTTACATCCTGAAGTGGGTGGAAAATTACCCAAAAGTGACTCTTATAATATTGAAGTGGCAAAATGTAGTGTTCCACGACTGAGCATAAGTGAGGGCTCATGAGCAAGTGAAGTTCAGTTACAAAGAAATAAAGATCGTTACGTGACTGCTCATCTCCAGTGTAACTATAAATTTCAGGCTGCTATACATGGAAGGAATCCCTGGGTGGCACAAATGATGAAGCCCTCAACTACCAGCTGAAAGGTTGGCGGTTCAAATCCACCTCAAAAGACAGGCCTGATGATCTGCTTCTGAAATGTCACAGCCTTGAAAACCCTATGGAGCACAGTTTACTCTGACACACATGGGGTCTCCATGAGTCAGAACCAACTTTGATTGGCAACTACCAACAACGACATACATGTAAACCTCTAGCATGTAGTAAGCATTCTCTAAATATTTACAGTTATTATTATTAATCCTCCTGAATGTAAACTGCCTTGGTGGTTCTCTACATAAGAGCCTTATTCCAAAATTCTAGGTTTCTGCCTTGCTTTCTCTCAGTGGTCTCTCTTGGCACTGGAGTTGTTCACTACTGTGGTTGTCTGGTACCAATTGCTTGCCTTATAATGCATGCTTCTGGCCCATGTGCTACCACTAGGCTGCTCCCTCATTCTCATTCCTGTCTGTTGCTCCAACCTCCCTGGGATTACTTCCTTTGTCTTGGGGAGTCCCTATATTTGCTTAACCATTCAAGTTAGGCAAAATATTCCTCTCTGTCTTTTCTGGCCTCTCCAATTTATTTAACGCTATTAACCCAATAAATAATAAAATCAATTAACTTACTCCATTTAATTCCAGTTAATGTTTTGTCAGCCACTATCAGAGCATGACATATAATAAAAATTTATAATTCATTATTATAATTATAATTCATATATAAATTATAATCCATTTATATTTATAATACACTAATTCATTAGTACAGAGTAAATAACTAACCTTTATTTCAAGATTGTTACAAGAGATTATTGGGGGGAGTGGGCATGCCTAACATTCTTACCTGCCTCAGGAAACTGAGTAATAAGGAAGCCACTAGCAGTCCTACTTATTTTAATTTCTCTGGCCTTACCGCTCCTTTCTGTCCCATCTCCATCTCTCTCTCCACTCTCATGGACTGTCTACACCTACACCTACACACATCAGAAAGGAGCAGAAGGAGGAGAGCCGGGGGAGAGGGAGATGGAGAAGCAGAAGTGGGAGGAGGAGGCAAAGAAGGAGAAGAAGATGAGGAGTATGAGATGAAGGAGAAGGCAAAGGAGAAGAAGAAATAATGAGGTAAACAATCCTCTGAGGTAAATATCATAGATGTGGTAACTGAGATTCAAATAAAGTAAATATTTTGAAAAGGGTGGCTTGCTTAAGATATAAAAAGCAGAGCCAGGAAGGTTGGAAACAGGGGCAAGATGGTATAAGAGGCAGCAGCAGCTGACCCACGGCCCAAGAGGTGGGGCAGAGATGGACAGCGACAGCAGAGGAAAACCGCGGAACAAGAACCACCAGGGCCCTGCGAAGGAATGGGCAGGATTTGGGGGTAAGGCCTTAACTTGTTCAAAACCCAGCACCACTAAACAATGTTATCCTCGGCAATTTGTTTTGCAAAGTATTAGAAACAGCAGTGAGTAAGCTACTTCTGTTATATTCATGACACTAGAGTTTTAAGAAATTGACACTTTGACGCAAAGCATAAACATTTACTAAGTGTGTGTTATACACAATCTCTGGAGGCAGACAGGTCTAGGTTTGAATTCTTACTCGCTGTGCTGCATTAGGTAAGTTACTTAACCTCCCTAAGTCTCCATTTGCTGAGATATACATGTGTCTGTCTAAAATGAAAATAATAGCACCTGGTTCACAGGGTTGTGGTGAGCATTAAAATAAATAATGTATGTACAGTGTTTAGCACAGTGTCTGGCATATAGTAAGTACTGAATAAGTGTTAGCCATATACAGCTATAAAGCACAGGGAATAAAAATTTAAATTTAAATTAGGCACTGTCCCTAATGATGTTCATAGAGTATAAGTAAATAACTATGTTTAGTGTGGTAAGTGGTTTAATCTAAGTATTTAAAACTGCTGTAGGAAAACAAACAAGGGAGAAAATAATTGTGTAGGGAAATTGGGGAATGCTATACAGAGCATGCAAACCCTGGTGGCACAGTGGTTAAGATCTAAGGCTGCTAACCAAAAGGTCAGCAGTTTGAATCCACCAGGTGCTCCTTGGAAACCCTGTGGGGCACTTCTACTCTGTCCTATAGGGTCGCTATCCGTTGGAATCAACTCGATGGCAACAGGTTTGGTTTTTTTTTATACAGAGGGTGATTTTTGAGTTAAGACTATGGGAAGAGCAGATCTTTCTAAGGAGGACATATTGTTGAAGGGTATTTAGTCAGAGAAATCAAAGGCAAAAAGGCCTGAGAGTGAGTGAAGGAATAAAATGATCATTTAATGTTAGCTAAAGACATTAAGAGTGCTTGTGTGGTGCAAACGGTTAAACATTGGACTGCTCGCTGAAAGCTTAGCAGTTCAAACCCACTCAGAGGCACTTTGGAAGACAGGCCTGGTGATCTGCTTCTGAAAGATCATAGCCTTGAAAATCCATGGAGCAGTTCTACTTTGCACACATAGGGTAACCATGAGTTGGAATCAATTTGACGATAACTAACAACAAACAGCCATTACAGTGGTTTAATGATATGGTGCAAAAATTCTCATCCATGTCTCCTTACTCATATTTACATTTATGTATTTTATTTCTTTCTATCCCCTATTTAAAAATTAAACTTTACTTAGAAAAAACAAAACAACAAAAAACCTTTCCAACAGTGTGAAAACCGAAAACAAACCCAAACCCATTGCCGTTGAGTTGATTCTGATTCATAGTGACGCTATAGTACAGAGTAGAACTGCCCCATAGGGTTTGAGATGAACTCCATATGTTCAAGATGTCACCCTGAAGACTAAGGTGTGCCTGACCTGAGCATGGTGTTTTCAATCGCCTCATATGCATGTGAAAGCTGGACAATGAACAAGGAAGAGGGAAGAAGAATTGACACCTTTGAATTGTGATGTTGGCGAAGAATATTGAATATACTATGGACTGCCAAAAGAATGAAAAAATCTGTCTTGGAAGAAGTACAACCAGAATGGTCTTTAGAAGCAAGGATGGTGAGACTACGGCTCACAACTTTGGACATGTTATCAGGAGGGATCAGTCCCAGGAGGACATCATGCTTGGTAAAGTAGAGGGTCATCGAAGAAGAGGAAGACCCTCAATGAGATGGAGTGACACAGTGGCTGCAACAATAGGCTCAAGCATAACAACAATTGTCAGGATGGCACAGGATAGGGCAGTATTTCATTCTGTTGTACACAGCGTTGCTATGAGTTGGAACCAACTCAATGGCACCTAACAACAACATAGGGTTTCCAAGGAGCAGCTGGTGGATTTGAACTGCCAACCTTTTGGTTAGCAGCCATAGCTCACTGTGGCTCTTAACCACTGCGCCACCAGGGCTCTGTTTCAACAGAGTGAGGTAGCTGTCAAAAAAGTTAATATGATTTTAGTTTAAATTAATAGAAATGTAGAGTCCTGGAAAAGGGAGATAAGAGGCTCTCTCTATACTTTTTTTTAAATTTGTTTTTTTTTTTTATTTTTTCCCATACAAAAATTTATACATACATTGTTATGTGACTCTAATTGCTCTCCCCATACTGTGACAGCACACTCCTCCTTTCCAC
>NW_004443939.1:34465329-34499071 GCF_000243295.1 Trichechus manatus latirostris | reverse complement strand
AATCTAGTTCTTCTGGTCTCAGGCTGATGAAGTCTCTGGTTTCCATGGCCCTTTCTGTCTCTTGGGCTAATATTTTCCTTATGTCTTTGGTGTTCTTCATTCTCCTTTACTCCAGGTGGTTGGGACCAATTGTGCATCTTAGATGGCCACTTGCAAGCTTTTAAGACCCCAGACACCACTCACCAAAGTAGGATGCAGAACATTTTCTTAAAAAGCTTTGTTATGCCAATTGATCTAGATGTCCCCTGAAAGCATGGTCCCCAGATCCCTACCCCGGCTACTCTGTCCCTCAAACTGTTTGATTGTATTCAGAAAACTTCTTAGCTTTGGTTTAGTCCAGTTGTGCTGACCTACCCTGTAGCATGTGCCGTCCTTCCCTTCACCTAAGATAATTCTTATCTACTATCTAGTTAATAAATAACCCTCAGCCTCCCTCCCCACCCTCATAACCATCAAAGAATGTTTTCTTCTTTGTTTAAACCTTTTCTTAAGTTCTTATAATAGTGGTCTTATACAATATTTGTCCTTCTGTGACTGACTAAATTCACTCAGCATAATGACCTCCAGCTTCCTCCATGTTGTCAGATGTTTCACAGCTTCATCATTGTTCTTTATCGTTGTGTAGTATTCCATTGTGTGGGTATACCATAATTTATTTATCCATTCATCCGTTGATGGGCACCTAGGTCATTTCCATCTTTTTGCTATTGTGAACAGTGCATATATCTATTCGTGTGACGGCTCTTATTTCTCTAGGATATATTCCAAGGAGAGGGATAGCTGGATCGTATGGTACTTCTATTTCTAGCTTTTTAAGGAAGTGCCAAATCGATTTCTAAAGTGGTTTACCATTTTACATTCCCACCAACAGTGTATAAGTGTTCCACTCTCTCCCCAACCTCTCCAGCATTTATTATTTTGTGTTTTTTGGGGTGAGATGATATATCATTGTAGTTTTGATCTGCATTTCTCTAATGGCTAATGATCGTGAGCATTTCTTTGTGTGTCTGTTAGCCACCTGAATATCTTCTTTGGCGAAGTGCCTGTTCATATCCTTTGACCACTTTTTAATTGTGTTATTTGCTTTTTACTGTTGAGGTTTTGCAGTATCTTGTAGATTTTAGAGATTAGACACTGATAGGATTTGTCATAGCCAATTTTTTTTTTCCAGTCTGTAGGTTGTCTTTTGACTCTTGGTGAAGTCTTTTGATGAGCATAAGTGTTTGATTTTTAGGAGCTCCCATTTATCTAGTCTCTCTTCTGGTGCTTGTACATTGTTACTTATGGTTCCTATTGTGTTTATACCATTGTATTAGGGCTCCTAGCGTGGTCCTTATTTTTTCTTCCATGATCTTTATCGTTTTCGATTTTATATTTAAGTCTTTGATCCATTTTAAGTTAGTTTTTGTGCATGGAAGTATGGGTCTTGTTTCAGTTTTTTGCAGATGGAGATCTAGTTATGCCAGCACCATTTGTTAAAGAGACTGTCTTTTCCCCAGTTAATGGACTTTGGGCTTTTGTCAAATATCAGCTGCTCATTGGTGGATGAATTTATGTCTGGATTCTCAATTCTGTTCCATTGGTCTATGTATCTGTTGTTGTACCAATACCAGGCTGTTTTGACTACCGTGGCGGTATAATAGGTTCTAAAATAAAGTAGTGTGAGGCCTCCCACTTTGATCTTCTTCTTGAGTAATGCTTTACTTACTTGGGGCCTCTTCCCTTTCCATATGAAGTTGGTGATTTGTTTCTCCATCTCATTAAAAAATGCTGGTGGAATTTGGATCGGGATTGCATTGTATCTGTAGATCGCTTTGGGTAGAATTGTCATTTTCACAATGTTAAGTCTACCTATCCATGAGCAAAGTATGTTTTTCCACTTATGCAGTTCTCTTTTGGTTTCTTGCCGTAGTGTCTTGTAGTTTTCATTGTATAGCTCTTTTAGGTCTCTGGTTACATTTATTCCTAGGTATTTTATCTTCTTGGGGGCTATTGTAAATGGTATTGATTTGGTGATTTCCTCTTTGAGGTTCTCTTTGTTGGTGTAAAGGAATCCAACTGATTTTTGTATGTTTATCTTGTATCTTGTAACTTTGCTGAAGTCTTCTCTTAGTTCCAGTAGTTTTCTTGTGGATCCTTTAGGGTTTTCTGTGTATAAGATCATATCATCTGCAAATAGAGATACTTTGACATCTTCCCTACCAATTTGGATGCCCTTTATTTCTTTTTCTAGCCTAATTGCTCTGGCTAGGACCTCCAGCACAATGTTGAATAAGAATGATGATAAAGGGCATCCTTGTCTGGTTCCAGCTCTCTCTATTCTGCACAAATATAAAAATATACTTTGATTACTGTGGTCAGTTCTGAGTATCCATTTTAAAAAGGGACAATGCAAACTGAAGTGCTTTCAGATGTGAGCAACCACTATGGTGATAAAGAATTTAAATCATGGCGTATGGGAAACATTTGAAGGATCCAGAAACTGTTAACCTGGAGAACAGGTCAAGGGAGAGAAGAGAGAAGCATATGACTGCAAGAAGTAGAAGTAGAATCACGGGCTCTACGAAGTTAAGGAAAAACCAAATTCCACTGAATGCAAGGAAGAACTTTCTAATAAGTAAAGCTGTCTCAAATGATATGGGCTGGAAGGAGCGACTTTTCTTGGGAAGGAGTGAATTTATCACCACTGAAGCTGTTTAGGCAGAATTTTGTCAGGGATATCATATGGGATATTCAAGGAACATACAGTGAACTGGGCCAACTAACATTAAGATCCTTTCAAATCTGAGACTTATGAGAGTCAATATCCCCTCTTTTAAGTTTGAAGGTATGTGCCAAGTCACCACTGTGATGCACGTACAAGCCAACCAAAGATGTTTCAGTGATTACGGATAAGAATGAATAAATAATCCACATGGTAGAGTATGGAACAGGAATATATCAAAGCCTCAATTGTAGCTGTCTATTTTTGCTCGATGTGCTGAAGTTACAAATAATCCCAAAATCAGTAGACAATCTCTGGCCATGGCGGTGGTGGCATCCATGCTGAGTCTGGCCACCACGACTCCCAAAATGCTGCTTCTGTCCAGCAAGCCTGCCACCACTCCAGCCAGTCAGGCCATGCTGGTCATGGTGCCAGGCCAGTGAGGGGCCATCCCGGATGTGGCAGGCTGGGGGCTGCCCCTGGGAGCTGCCCCAGGCACAAAAGCAGCTTCTCGCACTTGAGCCCTGAAGAGGAGGAGCTGCAGAGGAAAACTGAAAAACAGTGTAGCAGCTTTGACTGCCAGAGACTGAAAGAAACCTTGAATGAGTGAGTTGGAACAAGGGGTAGATTTGGAAAAAGAACACAAAAACTTTTTCTAGAAAATAGCTTTTGTGAGTTAAGACAGCATTTGGGGATGGATGCTCTGGTTACTGAAGAGAAGGCAGAGGCCATGGGAACAGAGTGAGGCCAGTGGCCTGGTCAGTTGAATCTGTAGCAGGTGCAGGCCCAGTTGTCACCCCTCCAGAACATCTCCCCATGGATTTTGATGTAGTTGACTCTTCAGACTCTGAGTCTGATGTCCTTTGGGCATTCTGGACAACCTGGACCCAGTCATGTTCTTCAGATAGCTTTCCCCAGAGCCTACCATCCTGGAGGAGCTCCCAGAAGTCTATCCAGAAGGACCCAGTTCCTTACCAGTTGCCCCTTCTTCAACTCTGGTGATGTCAGCAGCCACGCTGGAAGCCATTCATGAACTAATTTGTTTTGACCACGTATATACCAAGCCCCTACTCTTAAAAATGCCCTCTGAGACAGAGAGCCAAGCTAATATGGTAGTGAAAATCTAGGAAGCACCTCTGAGACCCTCAGAGAAAGATCACCCTGAATTTACCACCTCAGTGAAGGAAAAACTTGTAGAAGATGATTTCATTCTAGAGCCAGGTATCTCTAATTTATTTTCATCCAGCTACTGCTTGAAGCCATTTTCCTGCCTGCTAGATGCTTATAGTGACTGTGGATATAAGGGGTCTCCTTTCCTCTTCAGCGCCATGTCCTCTCCACTTGATGTAGACCATTCTTGGGAGGAGATTTTTGTCAGTGTACTCTTTCCCCAGCTAACTAATTTCTAGGCAGTGATCCAATACTGTTGCCCTTTCCCTTGCCTATTAACATCACTGCCTGGAGGATAGCTGAGAAGCTCATGTGTGCTCAGAAAGCCAAAATAGAGGGAGTACAATCCTGGAGAATTTCTCTAAAGCATTTGTCTTTTCAAATCTTGTAAGTCACCCCAAATATCGTCTTTTGACATCCAGCAGTCCAAGGTGCTTAGATATATTACAATAATTCAAAACTACAATTTTGAGCTTGTATCTTTATTGTAAGGGCAGTAGTTTGCCCTAAAATACTTAACTTATGTAAGGGTCACTGTCCAAGTGTCTTAAAGTAAACACAGAATTTATGAACCTCCCTTTATCATTTCTCTTTCCCCTTCTCAGCATCCTAGGCTTACCTCCGATTTTAGATCCTTTAGTTTGCTTATGCAAGCAGAGAACAGCTACCTGAAGGGGTGACTTTTCCCCTATGTACAACAGCTCAAGTAAAGATCAAGAATATTTTGTAAAATTACAGAAATTTATTATGAAGGAATCTTTCCCTTCCACCATAGCTTTTGGAAGGTGGTTTCTCCATTTATTTAAAACTACCTTGGCGCTCTGGTGGCACAGAGGTTAAGAGCTATGGCTACTAACCAAAAGGCTGGCAGTTGGAATCCACCAGCCACTCCTTGGAAACCCTATGGGGGCAGTTCTACTCTGTCCTATAGGGTTACTATGAGTCAGAATCAACTTGGGGACAACGGATTTGGTTTGGGTTTTTTATTTCATTGTTGTCTGTGAAGAAACTTGTAGAAACAAGAATATAAACAGCTATCTAAATATAGCTAATAAAACTTTTGTGCTTTAAAAGTAAAACGCTGAATAATTATTCACAGAGAAAATTCTCTGCAAGTCCGTGGCCACAGCTGATGGGAGATATTACCCTGTTTCATGTTGGGGCTGAGGAACTGGGTAAAGGCACTAGTGGTGGGATTGGACTAGAAGTAAAGAGATAAGCAGAGGGAAAGTTCTCAAGGGTCTTTTATACTAAACTAAGAATCTGGACTTTATTTTGGAGGGGATGAGAACCAATGAGGACTTTTAAGCAGTGAAGAGGCAGTATCAGATTTGTATTATTAAAACAAAACCATTCGGACAATAATAAAGAGGATGGATTGGAAGTAGGGCAAAATTTGAGGCAAAAAGACTAGTTAGGAAATTATTAGAATTAGAATGATCTTGGCAAGAAGTGAAAAGCCTCTGAATTAGGCCAGAGGCAGTAGTAATAGAGAAATGAGAACACATGGAAAATTATTATAGACATAAAAAGGATAAGACTTGGTGACTCATTGGATGAGAAGGCTGAATGAGAAGAACTCTGGGATGAGTTCCCAATGTGGGGCTTGGTGTAGCTGGGCTAGTAAAGCGAAATTGTTTAAAAATGCAGACCTAAGTTTAAATCCTGGGTGCTGTTTCCTAGATGCTATTATTAGCTCGGTTTTACAGATGAAGAAATAGAGGCTCAATCTCCATCTCGTTGAGCCTCCGTTTCCTCCTCTGTAAAATTGAGCTGATGATAATAATATCCCCATCACAGAATAGTTGTGAGAAGTCACACAGTTGCCAGTTCCAGCTTTTACAGACCTTTATAACACTTTGGACACTTGGAGACAAACTAAGGGAGATCACTATGCCATTCAGACTGCTGTTTCATTGACATTCGGTTGTTAGGATGGATAGGCTGCATGGGGAACAAGGCAAGGATGTCTCCAGTCTTGCTCCAAAATGGATATTCTGAAAAATGCTTATATAAAAAAGTTAAAAGCCTTTTCTTTCATTTTGCCACTGTGTTATTTCTGGTTTAACTCATATACGTCTATCTGGGGAGGACCTTTTTCTCTCTTTAGCTCCTTACTAGATGTCTTGGCTTTTGAGTCTTTACCCAACTCCAGGTTCAATGGACCTAGTACTTAAAATTAGTATAGATCTCACACGTCCACTAGGTAGGAAAGGTGACAATTTGGGGGTTAAGGATCTACAAACGGGTAATTTAATAAAAAGGAAATTGCATAAAAAGTGGGCAGTACAATTTTAAAAAAATTGGATCAACCATGACTATAAACAAGGAGCCCTAGTGGTGCAGTGGTTAAGTACTCAGCAGCTAACCGAAAGGTTGTTGGTTCAAATCAACCAGCCACTCCACAGGAGAAAGATGTGTCAGTCTGCTCCTGTAAAGATTTACAGCCTTGAAAACCCTATGGGGCAGTTCTACTCTGTTCCATAGGGTCGCTATAAGTCCGAATTGACTCAACAGCAATGGGTTTGGTTTTTTTGTTATGACTGTAAACCATTGGTATTTTAGTGGGGAATCACAGAATGCTTAAGAAATTCCATTAACGTCACTTTAATATTGATTGTCCAGCAACGAGTAAAGTGGTAGCTCTTATTTTTGTTATTAACAAAACAGTCTAGTTGTTATTATGATAAATGGCCAATTGAAGTGCTGCCAAAGACTTAAGGAACATAACAAATCAAAAGGGAGAAGTCAAACTGGAAAAATAAGTTTGTAGCCATTTATTCATCTAATCGAGAGATGGCTGTGATTACTATTTGACTCTCAATATTCATTCTCCTTTTCTCTCTTTTAGTATTAGAACTCTCTGAGTTTAATCCAGGGACTACATGCCCCATACTTTGCAACTAGGTTTGGTCATGTGACCATTCTGGCAAATGAGATGTGAGCACAGTTATAAGTACAATCCCCAGGTCGCATCACTGAGAGGCAGCTGCTTGCCCTGCACTTCCTTGTTCCTTTTCTCACGGGTGTTGAGTGACTTTGAGGAGCAGAGTCACTGACAGACCACCTGCCTCCAGACTGTTAAGTGGGAGAATGATAATTTCTATCTTGTTTCAGCCACTGTATTTTTTTCAGTCTCTTATTATAGTAATAAAGCCTAATATATTAATTAAAACACCTGGTACAATGCTAATTAACTGTAAAGGAAAAGGAATTTTTAAAAGATGTACAAATGATGAAAATACACCATCAAAGATGATGTCATAGGTTGAATTGTGTCCCCCCCAAATGTCTGTCAACTTGGCAGGGTCATGATTCCCAGTATTGTATGATTGTCTACCATTTTATCATCTGATGTGATTTCCCTATGCGTTGTAAATGCTATCACTGTGATGTAATAAGATGGATGGGTGGCAGTTATATTGATGAGGTCTACAAGATTAGATAGTGTCTTAAGCCAATCTCGTTTGAGATATAAAAGAGAGAAGTGAGCAGAGAGACATGAGGACCTCATACCACCAAGAAAGCAGTGCTGGGAGCAGAGCACGTTCTTTGGACCTGAGGTTCCTGCCCTGAGACCAAGGCAAGACTGATGCATCATAAGGACTTTCCTCCAGAGCCAACAGAGAGCGAAAGCCTTCCCCTGGAGCTAATGCCCTGAATTTGGACTTGTAGCCTACTAGACTGTGAGAGAATAAACTTCTCTTTGTTAAAGCTATCCACTTGTGATATTTCTGTTGTAGCAGCACTAGATGACTAAGACAAATGATGTCTAAAAATGTGATTATGATTAATATAATGTTTGGGTACAGAAACCATGTATGTCTATTATTTGAGTTTCACACATTCAAATCAGTTTCAAATTTTTTGAGAAATACATTATGTATGAAAGTAGAAGACTGCCTGAATTCTCAAGTGTATTTTTAAGGGTACGTATCCGGCGTTAGCGGTAAGTGTTGTCGCTTTCTCTGCCCTCAGAAAACAAACCACAGAGTATTTGTTTTGGTACTAATACCAGTGAGGCTCCTATTTAGTTGCCAGACAAAGGCAGAGTCTGCTCCAACATTATGCATCCTGGATATGAATGAAAGTTCTCCAGCTGCATAGCATAATGGAATGTTGGTCACAGTGCTAAAGAAGCAGGGAAGGTAAATGCAAAACTAAAATGAGAAAAAGAACTTTTCTGTTCACAAAGAAGGCTGTTTTTTTTTTTTTTTGTCAACTTATTACTAATACTCCCACCCAAGCATCTGTTCCTTTCTATACTGTGCTTTCAGTGAAAGACATTGACTGTATTGAATACATCTAAACATTATGCTGGTGTTCTTTTTCCCAATCTCCCAAGTTCTGTAAATGTATACATTATATTAGGTTCCCTTAACTATTACTGCCCAGACTTCTTCTCCTCAAACCACAAAATGCCTGAATTTATGTTTCCATAAATGAAAAACTGTCAACTGAATTAAATGACAGGTGGACATCAAAAGATTGCTAACCTAAAAGTCAGGCTTTCTGGTTTCAGCTCTGCTGTGCCTGTATGAATTTGGTCTGGTCACACAATCAGCTTCCATCCTAATGAGAGACTTGGACTAGTTTCCTAATGTTGATGTTCTGTAACTCTACAAATATGCATATGATAAGGGAGATTTTATCCACAGGGAGTCAAATTATTTTATTATATGCAGCTCATGAGGAACATACATTTTGAAAGGCAGAATTTGTTCCAGAAAGTGCATGCTTAATATGCCTTAATATATTTTAAAGTGAAAATTCTAAAGCTTCAAGACATTAAAAATTTTCAACAAACTTTTGAGTGAATACTAACTGCTAGATTCTGGAGACAGAGTAGTTCTACCCCCTATGAAGCTCATGGAAGGCAGATACAGAAAAAGTAATCACTTGCATGATGAGCATTCAGAGGCAGACCTGTGGGAGGCTTTGGCAATGTACAATTAAGGAACTTAGGATACTCTGTATAGGCTACAGTGTAGGCAAAAAGAAGGAGAGGTAAATTTGGAGGATGACTTTCAGGGAATAAATGACCATTTTGTGCAGAAGTGGAATTTAGAGACTATACAGACCTAGGATTGAATGTCAGCTATTTGCCATCTTGGGTAACCTCTCTAAACCAATATTCTCAACTGTAAAATGGGAATGATAACAGTATCCACCTGGTAAGATTGTTAAAAGGACTGACTGAGGTAGTGCTGTGCCTAGTACAATATTTACACCAGCTATCATTACTATTGTTATTAATAAATAGTGTTGCATGTCTTTGGATCTGGTCAAGTATTGATCCCAGTTTCCTTGCTGTCTCCAGGAATGCTATAATTGATAATGCAGCCCTGAGTTGCACCAGGAAAATTTTAAATTTATAAATTAGTAAGCAATCTGAAGTTTATCCAAGAGGAGGCTGGTGGAGGTGGAGAGGGGAAGTGGGGAAGGAGTCATGAAGGAACAAGGAGCAAAGCCTCTTTCTGTAGGCAAGGTATAAACCTTGTGGCAGTAGTGATGTGTTTAATTTCAGACAGTTACAGAAAGTACATGAGCTGGCAAAAGAGAACAAACTTGAAAAGGAAAGACAAGAACAACTAACTGCATGAGGAGCAAGAGAAAGCTTTTTTGGCTCAGCTACAACTAGATGAAGAGAAGGTGTGTTCCTCCTAATTCAGCCAGTGCAGCACACCCACATAGCTGCTCCCACCCCTCCATGGGCAAAGACATTCCAGTTTGTAAGACAATGAGTTGTCGGCAGCTACCTTTCTAGCTCTTCTTCATGACATTTCTAGCCTCCCTGACAATCCAGTCTTCATTATTCCTAGTCAGGTTCAGTCACCTAAAACTTCTGTCCTTCCATCTGCCTTTCCTGATTTAGACATTATACAACCGAGTACGAGCAAGTTCAGGAAGAGCTATGATCCACTCCAGAATTAGAGTCTTGATATTCAAAGTGACAAGCTGGCTGAGACAAGTCTATGATATAAACTGATAGGAAATTGACAATAATCATTTCTACATATCAATCCCTTTATGGGAAAAAGAAGTAGGTAACTATTTCAATCCAAATTTTCTCAATGTTTTGAGAATTCCTTTTACACCCAACCACAAGACAGACAACTGTTCAAATTCAAATTCCACAATAAAAACTGATTTGGTGATGAATTTTCTCCTGCTTTCATAGCATAGCCCAGTATCAACAACAGCAGCCCATCTCTTTTTCAGCAATATTGGCATTGATACTGTCATTGATATTTCTGATCTATCTGATGTATCACTTTATAGATTTGACCCACTGAACGCTAATGACCGAAGACCAGATGGGTTGTAGAATGACCTCAAGGATATTATACACAAAGAAAGCAAGAGGTCATTAAAAAGACAAGAAAGAAAGAAAAGACCAAAATTAATATCAGAAGAGACTCTGAAACTTGCTCTTGAACGTACAGTAGCTAAAACAAAAGGAAGAAATGATGAAGTCAAAGAGCTGAACAGAAGATTACAAAGGGCTGCTTGAGAAGACAAAGTAAAGTATTACAATGACATGTGCAAAGACCTGGAGATAGAAAACTGAAAGGGAAGAACACGATTGGCATTTCTCAAACTGAAAGAACCGAAGAAAAAATTCAAGCCTTGAGTTGCAATACTGAAGGATTCTATGCAGAAAATACTAAATGACTCAAGAAGCATCAAAAGAAGATGGAAGGAATACACAGAGTCACTACACCAAAAATAATTGGTCAGTGTTCAACAATTTCAGGAGGTAGCATATGATCAGGAACCGAAGATACTGAAGGAAGAAGTCCAAGCTGCACTGAAGGCATTGGCGAAAAACAAGGCTCCAGGAATTGATGGAATATCAATTGAAATGTTTCAACAAATGGATACAGTGCTGGAAGTGCTCACTCGTGTATGTCAAGAAATTTGGAAGACAGCTACCTGGCCAACTGACTGGAAGAGATACATATTTATGCCTATTCCCAAGAAAGGTGACCCAACTGAATGCAGAAATTATCAAACAATATCGTTAATATCACACGCAAGTAAAATTTTGCTGAAGATCATTCAAAAGCAGTTGCGGCAGTATATCGACAAGGAACTGCCAGAATTTCAAACTGTATTCAGAAGAGGACATGGAACCAGGGATATCATTGCTGATGTCAGATGGATCTTGTCTGAAAGCAGAGAATACTAGAAAGATGTGTTTTATTGACTATGCAAAGGCATTTGACTGTGTGGATCACATCAAATTATGGATAACATTGTGAAGAATGGGAATTCCAGAACACCTAATGTGCTCGTGAGGAACCTGTGCATAGATCAAGAGGCAGTTGTTCGAACAGAATAAGGGGATACTAAATGGTTTAAAGTCAGGAAAGGTGTCTGTCAGGTTTGTATCCTTTCACCATACCTATTCAATCTGTATGCTGAACAAATAACCTGAGAAGCTGGACTATATCAAGGAGACTAACAACCTGCATTATGCAGATGACACAACCTTGCTTGCTGAAAGTGAAGAGCACTTGAAGCACTTACTGATGAAGATCAAAGACCAAAGCCTTCAGTATGGATTATACCTCAACATAAAGAAAACAAAAATCTTCACCAATGGACCGAGAAGCAACATCATGATAAGTGGAGAAAAAATTGAAGTTGTCAAGGATTTCATTTTACTTGGATCCACAATCAACACCCATGGAAGCAGCAGTCAAGAAATCAAAAGACGCATTGCATTGGGCAAATCTGCTGCAAAAGACCTCTCTAAAGTGTTGAAAAGCAAAGATGTCACCTCGAAGACTAAGATGAGCCTGACCCAAGCCATGGTGAGTTGATTCCGACTCATAGCGACGCTGTACGACAGAGTAGAACTGCCGCATAGGTTTTCCAGGGTGCACCTGGTGGATTCAAACCACTGACCTTTTGGGTAGTGGTCGAACTCTCAACCTCTACACCCCCAGGGTTTCCATGGTGCAGCTAGAAAGCTTTATTCTCTTAGTTAATACTCCTTGCAGCAAAGTACAGTTGGCAATGTACTGTTTGTTCTCCAAAGTAAGAAGTCATATGCCAGTTAGACATTAAGTGAAACTAGAATTTAGAGGATTTTTACTTTTCCTGAGTTAGGTATTGTGTGGGGGTGGGGGGAGCACACTGTGATAGTAATAATCTCTTACTGTGAGATGACATGCAGAAATATGCCATACTTTATAATTGACTCTATGAAAACATACAGCCAAAATTAGTATAGGAAATATACAAAGCTTTAATAAAACATTAAAATAAATGTTCTTATCAGTGTACAGAATCCATAGTTTCACTTAACTGCAAATTTACTTTCGTTAGCATCATTTGTATAAGTGAAAATGTCACAAAAATTTCTTATTTATGCTGCTCTTATCTCATACGTTACATTCATAGAGGTATATGTTGGTACAATATCTGGCTAAATGCAAATTGTTTCACTATGTATCTTTTTAAAAATTCTGTATGAACAGAAAAGGGCATTTTTATACTAAATTGTCTATTTTGGGAAAAGATTAGCTTCAAAACCTGGTATAAGGAAAAGAATATTATCACTGCTTATTAAAAAATTCACGTTTTGAGTTCTTTAAAGTAATCAATCAAAACTGGCTCAGTGACAGCTGTCAGTCTGCCAGGACTGTATCACCACTCATCCAGTCGGATGTGTCTAGGGCTTGCAGATCAGCCTCCTTTGTTGGGTCCTCCCCTTCTTCCAGACCTCTGAGGTTTGGAATGCCTTACAGCTTAGTCCTTGGGCCTTTTCTCTGTCTATATCCACTCTCTCTGGGCTTTCAGTTATCCCATTACTTTAAATCCCAACTACATGCTCTTAAGGAGCCCTGGTGGTGTAGTGGTAAAAGCACTTTGCTGCTAAATGAAAGGACTGTCGTTCGAATCTACCAGCTACTGTGTAGGAGTAAGATGTGGCAGTTTGCCTCTGTAAAGGTTTAAGCCTGGGAAACCCTATGGGAAATTTCTGCTCTGCTTTATAGGGTCGCTGTGAGTCAGAATCCACTCAATGGCATTAGGTTGTATGTTCTTAACTCTCAGATTTATTTCTCCAGCCCAGATATCTCTCCCAAACTCCAGACACATAAATCCAACTTTCCACTTGGCAGCTCCACTTGGATGTCTAATAAACATTTCTCAAGCGTAGCATGCCTAAAATGGAACTCCTTATCCCTTCCCCCAACAATCTACTTCCCCAATAGGCTTCTACAGCTCAATTAGTGCAATTTTATATTCCAATTAGTCAGGATGAATAGGGCCTTCCTGGCTCCTCTTTTTCTCTCATATCCCATATCTAATCCATCAGCAAATCCTCTGGACAGAAATTTCCCAGCTCTCACAGCTCATTTCTTTCTGATGCATATTTGGAGGCTTGAAGTTTGTTTTAAATATCAAATAGTTAAATGCTGTTTTAGTTAAGGCTCATAGTTTCTTTAGCAATATAATTTCCTCAGAAATCTAGAAGGCTCTTAAATCTATTTCTATGCTGAAATTCCTCATTTGTTTTTCCTTGCAAGTTGTCCACCATTTACATTTCATCCTTTAGCATATTAATTATAATTATTTTAAAGATCCTGTCTGATAGCTCCAATATATAGGAAATCTCAGTGTGATTCTGTTGATTGCTTTATCTCCTCACAGTAGGTTGTTTTTTTCTTGCTTTTTAGTATTGTAATTTTTTATTGAATGCTGTACATCATGTGTAGAAGAGTAAACACTAAGATAAATAGTTTGCACTCTTGGACATGGGCATGCCTCTTCTTTTGTCTGGCTATGAGTGTGGGGGTTAAGTCAGAAATTGAGTTGGGTTTGCATATTGTTTTTGCTTTTGTTGCCTTCAGTGCACCACAGGCTTAAAATTCCATTAGCAGTGGATTCTACTGCCTTGTGTTTGGAATGAGATATAGGGTACCAGAAGGTTTTTCTAATTGATTGTGATCCTCTCAGCTTTTAGTCATTCCTGTACATCTATGATACAGGGGAGGAGGGGGCAGTATGGAGGAATCTCGCTACATGTTCTTTCCCCTTCCGCAGTGGCAGAATGCAAGGGGCATTCTCTATTGTCCTATTCTAGCCTCAATCTGAGGCAGAGCCTGCAGAGCTGGACCTTGTAGGTGAAGCTGTCTCAATATTCCTGTGCATCCTCTCTGTGGCAATCAAACTCTGTCTTGTACATGGGGTTGGTCTTGTGCAGGAGTTACTTGCTTCTTCCTCAATAGTAGTGGACTTCTGATTGGTATAGGTATAAGATCCAGAGTCCAGGATGGTTTCTTGCTTTTCCCTAGAAGCAGATGGATTCTACTCCTTCCTCAATGCAATAGGTCTTTGCCTAGACCCTGTAGGCAAGAGGGTTTGTGTCTCCTCCTCCAGTGGCATAAAGCCTTTGCTTCATAGGAAAGAAGAAACAGAGAAACAAGGAAGGTCTTCTGCCCCTCCCCTAACTGTTGATGATCTCCTTCACACCTGCCAGGGAGATGGTTCTCTCAGGTCTCCTGCCCTGCCCTAAGTCTTTTTGTGAGCAACCTGTGGAGGCCTGTAGGAAAAAGTTTGAGAGTGAGTGCAAATTCCCTTTGTTTCTGGGCTGCTCAGCTATCCCAAACTAACATGTCAGCTCACACTTGGCTTACCAGTACAAGTTGCCGTCGAGTCGATTTCAACTCATGGAGACCTCTGGTGTATCAGTGTAAAACTATGCTCCATAGGATTTTCAATGGCTGATTTTTTGGAAGTAGATCACCAGGCTTTTCTTCCAAGGTGACTCTGGGTGGACTCAGACCTCCAGCCTTTCAGCTAGCAGCCGAACATGTTAACTGCACCAACCAGGGTCTCCACACTTGGCTTAGAATTTTTTTTTTAATTTATCTGACTTTTTCTTACCCACTTGTATGGTGGCCACCAGTTTTTCCCATATTCTGCCACAAATAAAAAGGTTCACATGTTCCATCCCTCCTTAAAGGGGCTTGTCTTTCTTTGGAATTCAGATTACTCAGGTGGCTTGTGATCTCAGCTCTCTGAAATGCTCAAGGAAAGTTATGCTTTTGTAGATTAACCAGCTTTTTTCTTGCTTTTAGTTTAGTCTGATAATCCTAAGTGGATCCGAAGTACATCCTAAGTAGAAGCTGGAGTCTTGTGTTCCTCAATTTTAAGCAATAGAAATCAATTTTGGCTAACTTAAGCAGAAAAGACATTTTATCATATTGATATTGGGGATCTAACAGAATCCACAGGTAAGCTAAAGAATCAGGTTTAAAATCAGAAAAGAACCAGGGTAATTCCAAGGGTCCAGGCAACGAAGACTACTTGACTATCTCGTTTGAGTACCCCTACTGAAAAGAATGACTCCAATTGTTGTAGGTACTTAAGATTAAAAGTCCTGGAAGAATTTCTGATTGGCCACCTTAGTTAGTTCTCATGCCCTTCTTTTGTTTTTAGGTAGACACCATGGTTTTACACAATGGAGAATAGGTAATGCACCAAAATAGGTGTTTTATCACTGACATAGGGTGAATGGAGGCAAGAAAAAACAATTTTCCATTATGCCTATAGTTGTTGCTGATTTACTGATTTCAATCTATTGTAGTCAAGATTTCATTCATTTACTTGTTCATTCATTCAACAAATATTTACTGGATATTTGTCATTTGGAAGGCAATGTTCTTGTTAAAATTATGGGCAAATGAACACAAAATAAGGTACAATGTATAAATTATTTTTGTGATGTATTTCTTGACTGGTTTTGCTTTCTTCCATGCTCTCAGTTCTACTCTTGAATTTTGAGGTAGTTCTGAGCATGTGAAATGCTGAGCTATTTTATTTTGGTAGTGAAGAATAAGGGAAGAGTAGAAAGTAATGCCAGGGAACCTGTTTTTACTCACTAAAAATGCAAAATCATCACACAGATATGCTACTTTAAGGAAGAGAGAATAGTCTTTGGAAGATATATGCTCTGTATAGTTTCCGAAATAATACTTTTCTCTTTGTGTAATTAGATAGATTTCAGTTATTTTTTTCTGTCCTGAGAGTATTATGGAGTCTATTAATATTGGCAGTGTTTTAAGGCAAACGGGCAAGATCAGAGGCAGTGCAGAATTACATTTGATAGAATTATTTATAGAGAGACAGATTTTCATTCCTTGTACTTCTAAGGAAATTACCCTTCTTGAAATCTGAGAGTAGGCCAAAAAATAAGTTTAATGCTGTATTATTTGCTTGGCAAATGGAATGAATTTTTATAAGGGATTGGCCTTCTGATAAAATGCTGTATGTCTGAGGTACTTGGGTCCTCAAATAGGATAGACTATACTGGTTTCTCTTCCTTAATGAGGCAGTAGAGTGGAGCAGAAAGGTGGAGACTCAGAAAACAGAAAGAAACAAATTTATACAAACTTGGATTTGAATCCCACTTTGCCAATTTCTAACTTTGTAACCCTGAAGAAGTTACTTAATTCCTTTTAAAATCTCAGTTTCCTCATCTATAAGACGGAAGTAATATTATCTCTTCATGGGGTTTAAATGGGTTAAATAAAGAACTCAGTACAGTGCTTTGCCCTTACTGAATGCTCAATAAAAAAATAGCTATTATTATTGGTTCTCTTACCATAATAATCTACTGGACTTGTATCTTCTCTTAGTGATTTAAATTGAGTTGTTTACAATATTTTTTTTTGGAGATGAACTTGATAAACAGAAATCTTTTTATTAACACATTGACTTACTATAATTATCAACCAGAAATGTTACAGTTTCACTCTAAAAATAACCAGACTTGCAAATTACAAATATAACAAGAAAGATTCTGTCATTGGGAACAGCAAAAAGAAAACTTTAAGCCACATCTCTGACAGGGTGAAGAAGTAGGGGTTGTGTTGAATAGGGGAGCCATGTTCCTTCATCAAATCATATCACCCTTGTACTAACTGTTTAATGAGAAACTATTTTGTTCTGTAAACCTTCATCTAAAGTGAGAATAGCAGCACAACTGGAAGAATGTAATCGATGTCACTGAATTGTACATGTAGGAATTTTTGAAATGGTTTGTGTATCTTTGGCTATGTATATTTTCACCAAAAAATAAAAGGTCCTCCAAGGCTGAGAAGGGAGTGTCTTGACATGTCATGGGGTTGTTAACCAATGTCATAAAACAATATGTGTACTGACTGTTTAATGAGAAAATATTTGTCCCGTAAATCTTCATCTAAAGTACAATAAAAAAAATTAAAAAAAAGATCATATCACCCTTGTATGGGAGCCATGCATTAAGACTGGAGAGCATTATCTTTGCCTGAGGGACTTTTACGGATTGAATTGTGTCCCCCACAAATATGTACTGTAAATCCTACTACAACTGTGGTTATAATCCTGTTAGGGAATAGTCTTCTTTGTTATGTTAATGAGGCAATGTTAGTGTAAGGTGTGTTTAAGTCAATCTCTTTTGAGATATAAAAGAAAGAAGTAAGCAGAGAGAAATGGTGACCTCATACCACCAGGAAACAAGTCAGAAGAATAGCGTGTCCTTTGGACCCAGAGTCCTTGTGCTGAGAAGTTCCTCCACCAGGGAAGACTGATGACAAGGACCTTCCCCTAGAACTGACAGAGAGAGAAAGCCTTACCTTAGAGTTGGCATCCTAAATTTGAACTTCTAGCCTCCTACACTGTGAGAAAATAAATTTCTGTTTGTTAAAGCCATCCACTTGTGCTATTTCTGTTATAGCAGCACTAGATAACTAAGACAGGCGCTAACAAGTTTGTAGTCCTTCTAATCCAATTATAAAATCATAGTGCCATAATCAGTGGGACAAATATTTGACGACTTCTCTTTTTTATCTACTTGGCTGGTGATTTACTTTGAATCATTTCTTCACTAAGTGAAAGAAGGATGACATTATGGGTGATGAGTTAAATGAACTAGACTTTAGTCCTTGGACCAGTCACTGATTGCTTATGTGACTCTGGCAAACGGCCATCTAACCCAGTTTCTTTCTCAGTCAAGCTTTAAATATAAAATTGTGCTTCCTCAGACATCAGCTGGGGTGAAACTGGAGACACAGTAACTATAACAAGCAATATCCCTTGGTTCTGTCCTATCTTTTCCTGAGGGACCCAAGCTCCACTCAGCGTGTTCCTCAGCTATTTTTGGGAGAGAAGTTGGGCTGATGGATAGCTGCTCAAGCGCTCAGGACTCTTTGTTACCATGAGGCATCTGCCATTTTCCTCCCCTGTCTGCTTGAGCTTCCCAGAAACCAGAGACTGCTGTTGTCTCTGGTGCTGCTGCTTCTCCAGTTCACCAGTAATGCTGATGTCAATGATAAGTTACTACTCTCAAAACGGGCCCAGGTGAAATTAAGAAAACAAATATGAAACAACAACAACAGAATAAAGCAAAAACTCTCCCACCCCTTTGACACAGGGGTCTCAAATGTTACTATTTTGTGCTTTCAATGTCTTACTGAGTTTCCAGTAAAAGAGGCTTATTAATTTGTCTTGAGCTCAATCCTCCTTGGACTTGAACCTGGGAGCTGGACTGAAGGACAGTGTGAGCGAAAGATATCAATCTGTACTCAAATTACCCCTCCCTTCTGACACAGAGGTGTGGTTATTGAAACAAACTTGTGTGCCTAACTTTTTCTTCCTTAGGATGAAAAATGTCCCTGCCCCCCCACCCCCAGAAAAATCCTCAGTGCCTCATTCAGATATATTATCGGCAGACATTAGTCTTCCAGACAAGCCCTAAATGATCTATAAAGCATGGGCTACCGGGCTCAGTCAGGAACTCTAGCTTCATTGTCCTTTATGCATCCTTTTTATGACATGAAAACAGGTGTTGCAACATGTATTGACAAACAATACAGGCAGTCTGGCTCTACACAGGTGCCAAAATGGAAAGATGATACAGATAAGATGCCCACTTCTCCTTCACCACCATCTCAGCACCCTGGAAGCCCTCCAGAACCAGAACTCGATTCCAGAGAAAATGAGAGAAGTTCTTGAATTGACTGATATTAAATCTTCACTATGCATGCAAAAGCTGGACAATGAAAAAGGAAGACAGAAGAAGAATTTATGCATGTGAATTGTGGTGTTGGCCAAGAATATTGAATATACCATGGACTGCCAGAAGAACAAACCAATCTGTCCTGGTGGAAGTGCAGCCAGAATGCTACTTAGAAGTAAAGATGGCAAGACTTTGGCTTTCTTACTTTGGACACATCATCAGGAAAGACCACTCTCTAGAAAAAGGACAACATGTTTGGTAAAGTATAGGGTCAGCAAAAACGAGGGAAATCCTCAGTAAGAAGTACTGACACAATAGCTGCAACAAGTGGTCTCAAACAAACCAATGATCATGAAGATCGTGCAGGACTGGCATACGTTTTGTTCTATTATACGTAAGGTAGTCATGAGTGGCAGCTGACTCGATGGCAATTAACAACAACAACAAATCTTCATTATCCATAACTCAAATTCATTGCCATCAAGTCAACTCTGACTCACTGCGACCCTGTAGGATTGAGTATAACTGCCCCATAGTGTTTCCAAGGCTGTAATCTTTATGAAAGTAGATTGCCACATCTTTTTCCGACGGAGCATGGCTGGTGGATTTGAACCTCCAACCTTCCAGTTAGCAGCCTAGTGCTTAACCATTGTGCTACCAGGGCTCCTCAACAAACAAATCTTCACTACGTGATGGATATTTAAGTAAAAGTTAATGTGACTTATCAAAAGACAAAGTTAGGCCTAAGGGAGATTCTGGTCGTATGTTGATATGAATACAGCTCCTTTTCCCTTAATCCTCAGCTCTAAATTGTTATCTGCCTTTCAGGAGCCTAACAGTGGCTGCTGGCTTACATGGGCAGCTGGGTGAAAGCAAAATCTTAGGCTCTGTTGAGATTCTGTGGTTGTTGTTAGCTGCCCTTAAGTCAATTCCAACTCATGGCAACCCCTTGTGTGCAGAGTAGAATTGCTCCGTAGGGTTTTCCAGGTTGTGACCTTTGGGAGCAGATCACTAGGTGTGTCTTTCAGGGAGCCTGTGAGTGAGTTCAAACCACCAATCTTTCGGCTAGTAGTTGAGCACCTCTAGCAGAGGAAATTAGTCCAAATCTTTCTCCTTCATGGATGGCAAAGAATATTATCAAGAAGTTAGCGAGGACTGACAGCAGCAGATTCTGGGAAGAACTGGATGGTCAGAAAACTGTGGATCCCCATGCAGAAAACAATGTTGGCTCACATCTCCTTACCCTCACAAGGCCAAGAAAGAGCTGTGAAGGAAGCTGCTCCATAGGCTGGGAGGGTATCAGGAGCCCTGAAAAAAGGCGGGCTGTCTTCAGGACCTATTGCAGGGACTGACAACCACTCTGCTTTAAACTACAGGCCCCAATAACTTTATTTTTCAATGTCTATGAGATTCCTGTCATTTAGGATTTGAGCTCCAATGAGTTGATAGAGAAAAATAATCCATCTAATAGCTGAGAGAAGAGCAGTCGTCAGAACAAACATACTGCTAGTAGAGTGCT
Organism: Trichechus manatus latirostris; assembly: GCF_000243295.1. Lineage (NCBI taxonomy): Eukaryota > Metazoa > Chordata > Mammalia > Sirenia > Trichechidae > Trichechus > Trichechus manatus. The sequence goes on along the minus strand of NW_004443939.1, from coordinate 34,478,662 downwards.
GCTGGAGGAGTTAATGATAACTTGAATTAAGATTCAAGAGCAGCATAAAAAAATGCTTCCTGAAAATTGAGGACAGGGATTTCCAAATAAAAAATTTGGGAGAAGAATTAAAGGACAAGATAGTCTCTATTAAGGTCTGAATTAGTGGTATGAAAGATCAAGGCTAATAAATATCTCAAATCACAAAGCAAAACAAAATGGACCTCAAAAGGAAATGGAAGACAGGTCCAAGAGGTCTAACACACATAGAATTTCACAGGGAAAAAAATAAAAACAAATAAAGGTAAAGTAATAATTAAAAATAACCAGAAGAAATATTTATATAGCTTAAGACCTGATAAAACTCCTGAATGCTAATGATAATGGAAAAAATCTCACAAGTTTTTAAGCAGTAAGCACACATTATCCACAAAAGAAAAAGTATCAGACTTGCATCAGACTTCTCATCTGCAGCAATGGAAGCTAGAAACAACAAATTAATTAGTATCCACAGATTAAGCATAGGACCACGACCAAGAATCCTATACGTGGAGAAGATATCATTCACCTTTCAGCATGAAAAAAAGATATTTGAAGACATAGAAGAAAGTTTAGTACTTATGTACCTCATCAATGGAAAATCCACAAGAAAAGGCTCTAAGTGAACAAGTAATAAACCAGAATAGAGACCTTAGTATGGAAAAATAGAAAGAAGTAAAATTGTAGGGTAGGAGAGAAGGAAAGTTGAAAAGAGGAAGGAAGTGAAAATATTCTAAAAGATTTATCTTATTCAAATGGGGGAAGAAAAGAGACAAAATATAGGCTCTTGATAAGGAAAATAATTGACATCTTATTTTTATTTGATAGTCCAGTAATACTGTCTGATTATAAGGGCAAGGAAGGGGAAGATAACCACTTATGAAAAGAAAAATCTCTGGTAGAACTTGCACATAAATGATGAGGCAACAGGAATGAATGAAACTTGATCAAATCAGAACGAGTAAGAAAAAGCTTAAAGGGCAAACAACATGGCAAGATAAATAAGTACAAAGTAAGATAGAAAGAATAAAATCAAGTATATCAGGCATTACACAAAATGTGATTGAACTGAAATTCCCCTACTAGAAAAAAAAAAGACTTAGTTTTGGTTGAAAAATAAACGGACATTTACGCTCTTTTCAAAATACTTACTTAAAATAAAGTAATAAAAAGAGGTTGAAAATAAAAGAAGAACAACAAGAACAACAGCAAAATAAAAACACAGAAATGCATAAAAAGACATCAAGAGAGACAATATTATTAGCAGGCAGTGTGAAATGTAAGGTTAAAATCACTAAATAGGGTAAGGACAGATATAATGAAATGATTAAACATATATTGTATAACGAAGATTTTTCATCTGCAGGTCACCTTTCAGCCAAATAACGGATTGACTTATAAAATAAACAGTATCACCTACAAGTAATGGGCTCCCTTAAACAATTAACTATATGAGACCAAACAGTCAACATTTACCCAAAAGCAAAGATAAGGAGGCAAGAGGAGAAGGGAAGCTAGATCAATGAAAAAAGAACAAACAGAATGGAAATAACGAGAATGGTGACACATGGTAAAAATTGTAACTAATGGCACAGAACAATTTGTATAAAAATTGTTAAAGGGGAACCTAATTTGCTGTGTATACTTTCACCTAAAACACAACAAAATATTATTTTAAAAAAGAAGATATTACAGTCATAGACCTATTTTTAGCAAACAAAATAAGAAATTAATTACACAAACTTTTTTTAGAGCTTCAAGGGGATATTTTACTTGAATTAAAAAAATGAAATAATATGATGAATATACAATTATAGTGGATGTGTTTCAGTATATCTCTCCTAGGATTGAAAGAATTTAATAGAATTAAAAAAAAAAACTATACAGAGGACATACAGGCAATGAATAATACAATTAATAAACTTGATTAAATATATTATATATTAATACTGAACATTTTATGTTTTGAATTGGGTATATATGTATAGATATATTTTTCTATATTTCCATAGAACTTTTACAAAAATAAATCATGTGCTTAGTCAAAAATAAAATGGTAACAAATTCAAGGAAGTAGATGCCTTAGAGGTACATTCTCTCATCACAATCCAATAAAGTTAATTGGAAATTAAGAAGCACACAATGAGATGTCTTGTATGAAAAAGGAAATAAAAGGAGAGATTTTGGAGGTGTCCAGAAACATTAGGAAAGCATATAGTTTATAGTAAAACAATGGACAGAGCAAAAACTCAAAGGAAAATGTATTACCTTTAATTATGGAAGCAGAAAGGTGAAAATAAAAGTATTAAGTACTTACTGAATTAAAGAACAACAATATAAAAACAAAACAAACGAAACCTCGAAGAAAGAATTAATAATGATAAAAGCTACAATTATTGAAACAGGTAAATACTAAAAAAGGATAATAAATTCAAAGATTGGTTCTTTAAAAAGACCAATAAAATAGAGAACATCACGTGAGCGTGCTAAGGAAAACAGAATAAAAACAGGAAAGGAAAGTAGCAAAGAGATTAAAAGAATTCTAAGTAAATATTAAAGGCAATTCTATGGCAACACATTAAAAGAAAACTAGAAGATATGAGTATTTTCTTAGGAAAATATACACGATCACAACTGAGTTGAGAAGAAATTAAAAACTTGAATAATAGACCAATTACGACAGAAGAGATTAGAGAGGTGATTAATGATCTACTATTGAAAAAGACAGCGGTCAGATGGATTCACAGCTGAATTTTTAATTTAACCATTAAAGAATAGATAATTCCAATATTATTTAATCTATTGTAGGTCTTAGAAAAAGACTGTAAGTTCTCCAGTTAATTTTATGAAGCCAGAAATACTCAAATTCCAAAACCTAAGAAGTACTACAACAACAATAAAAAGTAAAGGCCAATTTCACTTTTGAATATAGATGTCAAATTTTAAAATAACATATTAGAGAATACAATAGAGGAATGGATTAAAACAGTAATACACCACAACCAAACAGGCTTTCTTAGAGGAATGAAAGTGCAGTTCAATACCGGGAAGTCTAGCTACATATTGATTACATTAAACATTAAAGAAAAAATAAAACAACCATTATCAGTTGATGGTGAAAAGGCATTAAAGTCCAGGCAACTAATACCAAGGAAAACTCTAAGCAAAATAGGAACAGAAGGAAATTACTTATTTAGTAGAGAAGAGCCCACTAGTAAACATTATACTAAATGACAAAAATTAAACTTTCACTTAAAGTCAGGAATTACACAGGCATCACCACAATCACTATTGGTGATTCTAGCAAATGTAAACCAAATAGCTGATATAAATAATGGAAAAAGAGATAAGGTTCCTGATGCTGACAACATGCCTGTTTTCCTAGAAAACCCTGAAAACTCTCATAAAAAAATAAATAAAATAAAATTAATAAAAGAATTTGGTACATTGGATGGATACAAAACAAATTACAGAAATCACCATTTTCCCTCTTTTCTGGCCAAAGCACCTAGAAAAAGAAGTGGGAAAAAATTTCATTCAGAAGACAAATGCTATAAAATAATTTGGTGTAAATTTAGTAAGAAAGGTACAGAACATTTATGAACAAAGCTATAAAAATATTTTTGGGAAACTGAAAATGAAATATAAACAAATGGAAAAGCCTATCATCTTCTTGTGGGATGTCTTAATGTCATAAAATGTAAATTCTTCAAAAACTAATACTACATTTAATGCAGTTCTAATTAGACTCTATTCTCCTATATAAAATACCATATAATTAAAAAGAACTTTAGAAGTCCAATTATGTACATGTAATAGTAACTGTGAATGAGTATAGTCTTTAACTTGGAATTTTTTTTTTATTTTAAGATTTGCTGGAATCATCAAAACAGCACCGTGAAAAAAGTTCTAAATAATTTAATAAATATATTTCTGTACAATAAACTTAAAATTATATAGAGTAGGTGTCATGGATTGAATTGTGTCCCCTTAAAATATCTGTCAATTTAGCTATACCATGATTCCCAGTATTGTGTGATTGTCCACCATTTTGTCATCTGATGTGATTTTCCTATGTGTTGTAAATCCTATTTTTATGATGTTAATGAGATGGGATAAGTGGCAGTTATGTTAATGAGGCAGGACTCAATCTACAAGATTGGATTGTGTTTTAAGCCAATCTCTTTTGAGATCTAAAAGAGAGAAGCAAGCAGAGAGACAGGGGGACCTCATACCACCAAGAAAGAAGCACTGGGAGCATTGCATGTCCTTTGGACTCGGGGTCCCTGTGCAGAGAAGCTCCTCGACCAGGGGGAGATTGATGACAAGGACCTTCCTCCAGAGCCAACAGAGAGAGAAAGTCTTCCCCTGGAGCTGATGCCCTGAATTCGGACTTCTAGCTACTAGATTGTGAGAGAATAAACTTCTGTTTGTTAAAGCCATCCACTTACGGTATTTCTGTTACAGCAGCCCTAGATAACCAAGACCAAAACCAAACCAAACCTGTTTCCGTCCAGTTGATTCCAACTCGTAGCAACCCTATAGGACAGAGTAGAACTGCCCAATAGGGTTTCCAAGGAGCTGCTGGTGGATTTGAATGGCGGACCCTTTGGTTAGCAGCCATAGCTCTTAACCACTATGTCACCAGGGTTTCCAAGACAGTAAGCCTTAAATACCAGTCTCCATTTTCTTCTCAATAAGAAACAAGTGGTTATCCTTATGTTTTGGGGTTACAGGGTTAAGTCTAGAGTCTCACATTGTTCCTCTCCTGCATATTATCTGGTCAAACTTGGCTGTGCTTTAGAAGAATCACATATGGAGCTTCCTAAGAATATATATTCTAGGGTCTCACCCAAGAGTTCCTGCAATCAGAATCTGTCGTAAATATTTAGGAACCACTGGCCAAGTCTAGGCTGAAATGATCACTTTGTGTTTCAGGGTCTCTTTTCTGAGCACAGAAATTTAGAAAAGGGCACCCAATGGAAATTGTGAGGACTGTCATTTAAATCCCCTTTGTGAGAAATGATTCATATGCTTTTAGGATTGAAAGTTGAAAATAGATTTTATAAAATAAACAATAAATTTTCTACTGCACAGAAACATCCAATGTACACCCTGCTTTCTGTGTAGCAGGAGGCAATAAAACTATGTTGAGAGCAATGCCATGTATTGGTTTGGGTTTGAAACCCAGCTTTGTCTCTTTGTAGCTGTTACTGTTGACAAATTAGTTGTTATAATTCTCAGTTTCTTCATCTATAAAATGGGAGTGACAATAGTACTTACCTCACATGATAATAGTACTTAAATATACTAATGATTTAAAAAGTGTTAGTTAAAAGCAAGCAAACAGAAACAACACTAGGAAATACCCTCCTCAGCACGAGAAACTTAGGATGTTAAGGTCAGTCATCACATGCCTTAGCAAGACAACATGTAGTAGGTACCTAGTAAATATTCTTGAATCAAGGTTCAGCATTGTGTGGCCTACACAGCAGTTTTGTCAGAGGCATTAAGTATCTCTTTTTCTCTAGTTCTCTGCTTGCTAGTATCATTTTGAAAGAACATCATCTGACTGCTCCCAGGTCATGCTGGTCTGTGAATACATAACGAATTTACTTCAATTTCAATGCCTAAATAATGATAGTTCTTAAATTTAACAATCATCTTCTCCACCCAGTCTCCCTTGTTTATAAGAGGAAATCCTCAGTGGTATCTCCAGGATGCTCAGGAATACTTCCACTCATGCTCTACTACTCTGGGACCAAGTCAAGTTACTTTGACCTGTATAGGCCACCAGTGTCCTTCATGAGAGAATAAGCCCTCTCCGGGCAGAGTAGTTCCTTACTGGGGCAAAGCTGTGTAGAGGTCTGGGCCAGACTGGGTGACAGAATGGCCCTGTCTCCAGCTCTGTGCTGTACCTTGTCACCAGGGCCAAAGTGGTACTTCTTAGACTTGAAATCTCACTGTTTTGTGAAAATGATTTCTCAGTTTCTGGCCCTAATTCTTTTCTCCAGAGGGTTCAAAATCATTCGAAGACTCTAGGTAGAGAGCAGGGAAATGCAGACACCACACTCATTTTCTGTGCTCTTTTTGACAGTTTCCTAAGACCATCAGCACAAGAATTCCCCTTCCTTCCTCATTCAGAAACACATGCTCCAAGAATGGCAACTTAAACAGATGGCCAAGATGTCACCAGTCCACCAGGTCTATAAATGATCAGGTTCTAAATCCCAGTTTGGTCTCAGGTGACCCCCCAAGACTTTATCCTTGTTTCCTATATCCCACTCATCCAGGACACCTTCTGACATACAGTACCAACTCAAAATGCATTTCATCTATTCCTGTTCTATGACTGTTGTGGTCCCCTTTGAAAGTGAGACAATCGTTTGTAGAAAGAAGAATCATACATTTCCGAGATCGAAGTCACTCTAGTCCTGAGTCACCGCTGACTGGCTCCGCTGGGGAGCGAGTGCCCTTGCTTCCTGCTTCCTGGCAACGTGGAGCTCTGGGGATTTCTCTTGTGCTAGTATTGATGTGAGAATATTTATAACAACAGTTAACATAATAACAATGGCACACTATATGGAAACAATTTAATTTTATTCCTGATTTCTCAAAAAGCTTTCTCGAGGTGATGCGAGAGTTGTTAACGTCCTTGTTAGTTTTTCTTTAAATTCTGATGAGGTATCTGAGGACCCATGACATTGGGGTTCATTTAAAAACCCTTGCCCCTTCCTTCTCATCTGGATTGGAAGAATGATAGTGTAAAAGCGACTAAGAAAAAGTAGTGGAGAATCCCTCTTGAACCTCACGTGACATTAACGGTGCATTTCTGACACTAATATTTCCAGGCTAACCCAGCTTCTTCTTTCTGGTCCCTATTCCTACTTCAATGTGATGTCCACCTTAGATAATCTAAGTGGCCTTCTCATGAAACCTGGTTTTCACAAAGGAAGAATAGGTAAACTCACGTTCAAGGGCCAATCATGGATGTGATAAGGCTTTATGTATATCTTTCCCAGAGCCATTCCAGCGGAAGGCCTCTAGACTTGGAGTCAAAAACCCCAGGCTGCAATGCCTCCTCTGCCACGTATAATTATGAGACTTTGACCCAGTACAACAAACTCTCCAAGCTTGGTTTCTGCATTTAAAAAATATGGACATATTACCAATCTCACAAGAGTTTTGAGAAGAATAAACGAAGGAATACAACTAAAAGTACTCAGTACAGCGTTTGGCCCAAAATAGATGCTCAATTTATGTTAATTTACTAAAAAGAGGACATAACCTTAATCCAGAGAAAATAGCTTTTAACTGTGGAATTTCATATTGCCTGGGAGGCATCTGAAGGGCTTTTTTCGTCTTTTTCTTTTTAATTCCCTTGAGTTATATTTTATAGGTAGTCGTCAACTCTGTTTTTTCTTTCTTTCTGTAAGGAAAACTATACACTTGTCTTCATCTCCACCATGGCCCCAAATGAACCTGTGTAACCCTGGTTGTGAGAGGGACAGGAGCCATAAAAAGGCCTTCACAAAAGCCTAAGAATGTCATGTGAGGGGACTTCTTCCAGTTCTATAAAGTTCATTTCTTATGAGGACGTGGCTGCCTCCCTATTCCTAAGACGCTAATCTCTAAACTGGTGAACAATGAACCTCAAATATTCTTGAATTTGTTTAATAAACTTTTATAGATCTATTACATATTAAAAGTTTTCCCTAAATTTATATTTTCCAGCTGCTATGGTTGGACATTTGGGTAGCAGTAACTGTGATTCAGAACTGACTACAAAGCACTTCAGGCTGGGGGCCCATCTGATTTTATCTTCCAACTTCCAAGTTGGCCTTGGATACCCTTCTATTCTTTGCTCGACAAAGATGCTGAGATAAGAGATCTGAGGAGCCCCTTCAAACACTCAAGATGCCCCACTCTGGGAGCAAGATGTACATGGTAAGGGAACAGGGACTCAAGATGGACAAGGAAGTGACTGGAAGCGCGTGGCTCTGGGCAGCGCCGCTCGCATCTCCTTATGAGGGGACCCGCCCAGGCGCTCCCGTTACTAGGTCCTCTGTTTGCCGCGTTCTAAAGGAGCTCGGAGCGGGACCAAGGTAAACGGGTGGGGGGGGAGAGCTGCGCAGAAAAGCCGAAAGACTACCTTCAGTAAACAACGAGGAAAAGCCCCTGCTGCTCTGTTGGCCCCTCGGTCCCCCGGCCCTACTGGCGTAGCTGGCGTAGAGGATTCCCTTACGTCCTTGGTTCCTCCCAACCGTCGCCGGCCTTCGACGCCCTGGCGCCCGCTCCTCGCTGCACGTCGCGCACCCCCGGTCGCAGCCGGCGAATGGTCTGGCCCGTCGGTAGCCACCGCCCACTTCGGCAGCGACAGCTGCTCCAGCTGCTCCAGCTGCTCGGGGTCTAGCGCTAGAGCCCCGAGCCTTGGCTGCCGCGGGCGGTGAGCGGGCGGAGGGGAGCACCGGACCACCAGCGCAGGTTGCCCGGGCCCGGGGCGACAGCCGGCGGCGGAGCCAGGCAGCAGAGGGACCGCCCGCAGCGGGGAGGCAAGGACCGGGGCTGGGCTATCCTAACCCTTGGTGAGTAACGTGCTGCCCCAATTTTTCCCCGACCCTCTTTCACCGTCCTCACGCCCGGAGGAACTCGGCCACCACCCCGGGACGCTTGGAGGGGGTCACTGCTCTGGGAACACTGTCTCCCGGTGGGAACAGCAGAACGGGGAGCTGCTGTTGTTAGTGCTAATGATTCAGCACCATTTATGCCCCAAGAGGTTTGGGCAGAATGGGGGATGGGGCAGGATGGGGAACGAGGTCAGTTGCTGTGCTCGTACCTCAGTTTCAAGGCTCTAGATGAGAGACCTGGGCGGGCGGGGTTGGGCGGGGTGACAGGGAGGCTCCCTGCTGGCTTGTTCTGTAATTTTGTCCGATTCCACATCCTGGTATAAACCTTCGTGAGTGTGGCGGTGCATTCTTTAAAGTCTTTTTCACACTTGCGAGTGAAGGTTAGGGGCCCTAGTCAATACCTCCCAGTTTCTTCACTTCTTGCTCCATTGTATGCCTAATTCATGCCGTCTTTCACTTTATTTTTACATCGCAAAGCATTGCCCTCACTAATGTGTGTGAAAGATGCAATGTCGAAGTTGTCTTGTATTTGGGGATCGGTTTGATTGGTCCTGGCACAGGAGGAAAAGGTTTTAAGGGAGGATAGGAAATAATGCTTTCAGAGCCTAGGCACTTACTTTAATAGATATCATTTCATTAAATCATCACAACAACCGAGAACCAAATTGTAAAGTGAGGTGCGGAGGAGTTAAATTACATTGTCAAGGTCACAAAATCGGAATTTGAATACAGGTCTCTCTGAGTCCAAAGCCCATGTGCCTTCTACTGTGTTAATGAATAGTGTGTTCAACTGTGTGTGTGTGTATACACATACATACATATGGTCTATTCGATATTAAGCGTATAATTAGTTTTCATAGGAGTAAATAAAACAGCAATAACCTGTAAACTTCCTGTATATGGAATTGTTGTTCTTTTAGTATGAAAGTAAGAGCATTCGTTGAATCATGTAAAAAAAAAAAATCTATTTTCTTCGAAAGCATATGTCAAAAAATAATATCTGGTCAACACTGTATAGGAGAGCTAGGTCATAACAGGAGATGATCAACACATTTTTGGCAGTGGTATATGGTGGCTGCTCAAGTGTTGGAGAAATCAATTTGGAAAATAGAAAGAAATCTGCAAATCTTTTTCTCTGTTTTAAACATTAGGGAAACATTTGCAGTCAGGGAAACATTGGCAGTCAGAACAGTTACCTAGTTCTAAACTGTTTTCATAGGGTGTGTGACTAATATGCACCTCATGATAGGTGACAAATAAACCCAGCCTCGCATTGTGCTATTTGATTCATTACAACTCTGTGATTTAGAATAGCAGGTGACAACTCTATTTTATAGACTAAGGAACTGAAATACAGGGAAAGTTCAAGATTACACAGCTAGTAAGTGGTGGAATATGGAAAGCACTGATTCTTAACTGCTACCGCACCTATTTTAAAGATCATGTGCTGTAGCAAAATATAATTCTGTACAATGGGAAAGTGAATTGACTTGTTTTTGCCCTGCCCTTCAGAGTCAACAATTATATTGACCTTGTGTGCTCCTTCCTCAAAAGTGATGGATGCTAGATCTTGCTTTTTCCTTTGGTGGGCCAATTGACTTGCTTTCATTTCTGATTTATGGATTTTCTCTTAAGATATGCAACTCTGGTTGATGTCTCAGGAGGTGGGTTGCTATAGTACAAATGCTCATTATCTCTGAGTACTGGAATAGTATTTGATGGCAGACGGGAACATAGTCATCTTAATCCATCATTTCTAAAATATTGAACCATTTGCACTGGAGAAGTCTTTTAAGTTAATGGGAATAGTGATAGATTAAAGCCTACTGCCTGAATAAGGACATAAAATGGAGGCATACATTTACTTTCGTTGTTCAGACAAGACTATAAGTAGGGTCCTGTGATGAGTCTTAAATTTGATTCCTAGGAGATCATTTATTTTTGTTCTTTAGTGGCAATAGACTATATTCTGAACTTTAGTGAGGCATCTTGAAATCCAATCTGTTTAATCCCACGGGGAATGGCAGAACTGGTATGAATGAATAAGCAAAAATATAACACCACTGCTATTTATTTTTAAAGGAAAGCCCATGGCCAAGTGATGGAGGGTCAGCAGCAACCTTTTATATTTTATTTAGATAGCATAGCTGAGCATATGCATTTAATAACAACCTGGCTTTAGAACTGCACTTCCTTTGTCTACGTATGTATTTGTCAGATGACTACTGTCTGCAGACCATCTAGATTCCCGAATTCAAGGAACTTAGTTACAGTCTAGCTGGAGAGATATTTACTTACACATGAGTGATTAACAAAATAACTTAGAATTGGCTTAATAACAGAAAAAGGTGGTACAGACTTAAGTGCTATAGGTAACACCTTAAAAGGAAGCCTTAGTGGCAGCTGGTGTGATCAGAGGATCAGGGAAATCTTCATGGATGGAAGTGAATTAAATCAATCTCTGAGAGATGGGAAGGATTTCGATAGGCAAAGAGAAAACCAGACAAAGGTTTGGCTAAGAGGTGCTCATGTACTGTTTGGGTATATTGTGACATTGTATTAGAGAAAACCTTGAATATCAGGCAGTAAAATATGTTCTGATCTAGTAATCATGGAGATCTAGTGTAGATTTCTATGAAGGCCAAGTTACTCTTTGACTGGCCTTGCTCATGCTCGCCGTATCCCTTGTCCCAAGTTCCCTTCCAGAAGTGATGTATTTCCTGGGTACTGATAGCTAAAGGATCAGGTGTTGACTAAATCCAGAAAAAGTTTTCTATGCAAGTAAAACTTTTCCTCTTTACTTTATGCATACATACATATATATGTATATATATATTTACTTTAAATTCTACAAAATTGTTGTTGTCAAGTTGCTATTGACTCATGGTGGCCTCATGTGTGCAGAGTAGAACTGCACTCCATAGGGTTTTCAAGGCTGTGACCTTTCGGAAGCAGATCACCAGGCTTTACTTCCAAAGTGCTTCTGGGTGGTTTAGAATCACCACCCTTTCGGTTAGTAGTCCAGTGCTTAACCATTTGTGCCACCCAGGGACTAAACGGTACGAGTTCTTAGAGTTTGACTATTTTAAGGAGGTTTTTGAAACTATTGGGTTCTATGTATTTATCTTTTTGGAACATTTATTTATTAAGTATAAAATATTTGCATGTTAATAATTAATAATACCAATCCTCTCTGTGGCTCCTCAGATTATACTTTTTCAGGTGACCTCTTCTTTTGATTAAAAGACTAGTTAAATCATAGGGGCTGGGAGAAAGGCAGGCAATACAGTCATTTAGGGTCAGCAGGCTTGGTGGGAGTGAGCAAGAGTTTATGTCAGAGAAGGGGCATATGTGATTGACTACTTTCTGGTCTTAGTGTTGTGTTTGTGGACCTCAACTATACAATCCCCTCCCTAGGCCCCTCCCCCACAAACTCCATCTCCTTCAAACTTTAGCTCCCTCCTTACTCCTGTGTCAGACTCTCAGGTCTCCAGTGTCAGTATCCTAGTAATGCAAGGCATTGATATGAGCTCAGTTTTACACTTTTATTTGGAGAATCCAGATAGGTGAAGGCAGGGATTTGGGGCCTTCGTCCAGTTCTCGGCAGAAGCTCTGAGTACAAGATATAAGGGTGTGTGGGAAGATCCCATGCACACTGCCAGAGACATCCTTTGAGAAAAGTGGCCACTAGGAGACGCATAACATTTCCAACATTCTGTTGGGCCCCTCCAAGCAGCCTCCAACTAGAGGAAATTGCCCTTGCGGAAGAGAGACACTGTGCCTCAGTTTCCCCCATATGCTGTCTGTTGTAGGGATACATGGTGCTACTTCCTTGTGATAAAAAGGGCAGGGGCCCTTCTTGGAGCATACATTGGCCAGGTCTCTGACTCGCCCACCAAGCCACCCATTCAAGCTTTCTCCTGGTCTTGCCTCCTCCCTGGGTCCAGGTGGAGGCTGAGAAGCCACTGAGGTGGGGAGGCCATTAAGTGTCTCTGGGGGCCTGTAGAAATGGAGTAGGGAGCATGATCATTCCTTGAGGGCTTAACCAGGAGCATAGAGGCAGGGTCTTAACAACATACCATCCGTTTTAGGAGACCTGGAAAGAAACCATAAAAACATCATGTTACAAACCAAAAAGAAACTCTCACCTTTTCCAGTCTTGACAGAAAGATTACAGGGGAAAGCTGGATGCTCAGGTAGGCAGAGGATTTTGTGCAGAATTTGTCCCTTGTATAGTTAGAATCTATTATTAAAAACAATTTTCTTAAGCTCTTGGAGAGTGGTAAATCTATTTCCACTTAGGTATTGTCTGTTGAAGTAGGCTTAGCAAACAAGTTTCCCCAGGGTTATTTTAAGTTGCAGTAGAAAACTATTACATTTAAATAGACTTGCTTATTTACTCCACAGTAGCCTATAATTCCTTTAGTTCCCATTTGACATTTATCTGCTAAAGCACTGTTGCCCAAAGCACACAGAGTAGTTGACAAAACCAGAGAGTTAGGATTGTTTAGGCTCTGGGAAAGTGAGTGATAAATTCTCCTCTTTTATCTTTTTTTTAATTTTTATTTTTTTAATTGTACTTCAGGTGAGGGCTTACAGAACAAATAGCTTCTCATGAAACAGTAGTACACATATTGTTTTATGACATTGGTTAACAACCCCACAACATGTCAACCCTCTCCCTTCTC
>NW_004443939.1:34428864-34464394 GCF_000243295.1 Trichechus manatus latirostris | reverse complement strand
TGTTCTACATCCTTCTCCAGCTCTGTCCAGAACCCTCTGTTGTGATCCTGGTCAGAGCAGTCAGTGGTGGTAGCCGGGCACCATCTAGCTGTACTGACTCAGTCTGGTGGAGGCCTTGGTTCCTCTTTTAACTTTTTAGTTGCATGTTACTTGTTGGCTTATGTTCCTTTGACTCCTTTGAAGGTTTAGAGTTAGGTGGTCAAGTGGTCCCTGAGTCTTCTCTGTGGCTGATCCATAGGTCTCTGAAAACTACTTCATTTTGAAACTGATGATATTGTTGGACCATTGGATGTGCTGAGTGATCCACATGGTTTGCTTTTTCTAAATTGTGTTTTGGCACCCGAGCTCCGAAATGTCTGTGTTATTTTTGTCCTGCTTAACCATGTAAATGGAACATATTGGACAAAGTGTTATTTTGAACATTTCTCTCTCTTATCCACTACTTTGCAAAGTCTGAACTGGGCCACAGCTAATTCAACAAGATGGCAGTGGCCTGTTTTTATAAAAATGCTACCCTGTCCCCATTAAAATATGTGCAGTGAAGCTGGCATTTTTTAAGTAAATCGAGCATTTGTAGTTTTGGAAGTTGGGTCAGCAGAAATCCAGGCAGCAGCTTTAAGACAGTTTCAAGGCTATTTGTTGGATTAGAATTTTAAGGCTGCTTAGGTATACTTCTCATTTAAGGCAATACTGTCTTACTTTTGTCAGAGAAGTGAGCCCACTTAAACGTTATTTGTATAAAATCTGTTTTAACTATGTGGTACTAATACTGGGTCTGCCTGGCTTTGTGATATGATCATACATGCCAAGTATTAGTAGAACATAGATCTAGTTAATAACTGTGAGTTTAATTTGAATCATTACATTCTATAGGAAAATGTACATGTGTCATTTTGTTATCACTATTACTTAAACTCTATTTTTTTTCAAGGTACTTAACAAATAAAATTTATGGCCATGTGTGGCATTCATAGTGATTGCTGAAAAATTAAGACAATAATTTTAGCATACATCTCATTTTATTTTTAGAATCAGTCAGACTGCAGTTAACCAACAAATACGTGCTTGCTGCTCTATGAAGAGGAAAGACAGAAACTGAACACATTCTATATGCAGTTTAATTTACATGAAACCAGATGGAGGCATTTTCCTTTAGTTTTAGGTTTGATAACACCAAAGATAATAATATTTAGTTACTTACTGTCTCTCAACCTAGAATCATAGGATTGGCAGGTAGTATTTTAACAATGTTAAAGTCAAGCTAGACAGAGGGGAAAAAAAACTCACAAAATTTGCATGCAGAATCATAGTGGGATTAGAAATTGGTCTATAACTGTCCCTTTTAGATACTAATTTTGACACTAGATACACATGTTTATTGTCACCTATAAATAAGATGACCTTTATTGGCTCGTTAGATTGTTTCTTTGGTTTTACTTCTTTTAGGACATTTGAGGAAAAAGTAATTCTTCAACTTCATTGAATATTTTTCCTAATCTCAGAAGCCTATTTTTAGTTTACATCAGCTTCACCCTCGATCAGCACACATTTCAACCCATTAATTCTTAGAAAATCTAAACAAGTTTTTCTGGAACTTGCCACAATAATTAAAGGAAAATAGATACCTTGCATATTAAGTAAAATTTGAAAGGGAGGGACCAGTGCTTCTCAAAGCTGAGTGTACACAAGTACCATCTGATGACTACATTAAAAAATGCAAATTCCTAGCCTCCCTCTCTGAGATTTTGACCTAGTTGTTGTTCTATCCAACTTGAGGCCCAAGAGTTTTCATTTTTAACAAGCAGCCTGGGTGAATTCAATGAAGTGATACAGGGACCGCCTTTTAGAAATGCTGACCAAAATTTGGTAAACGCAGGTTCTAATCCACAATTTTGCAGTGAAGTTGAGACTTACTCAGGAAACCTTCAGCTACCGGAAAGTGTGCTTTTTGTGGCAAATAGCATCTTATATGAAGACCTGACATTACATGGGAACTTACAAGATCTTAGCTTTATTGCCTGTATTTTTAAAAGACAGTAAAAGAAAATGTTCTATCACTGAGAGATCAGAGAAGTAATTTTTTCAGAAATGGAAAAGACTCTATATCCTATTATTGTTAAAAATGATAAAGTATTTAAAAAATAAAGCCGTTAACTTGGATATTTTCGAAGAGCTCACATTATTGTTTCTCAGAGCTCTCGTAACGTTGGCACCAGGAACTAATCTGGGGCCTTACACAACTCCCAGAAACCTCTGATCCTCGCTTGGGAAATATAAACATAACAGCCCTGTTGTCTCAGGGTTGTGAAGAACAAATGACATATTTTACATACAAACATTTTTGAAGATGTAACATATTATGTATTATTTCTAGAAAATTATAAATCCTAAATCTCATGTTCCCAAGCATTTTTACAGTAACTCTTCTCATATAATGAAGTTCTTGGGATGGCGGAGGATTTTACTTTTAGCATCAACTCCATTAGGCCATGAGGAGTAATAAATCCCATATATATTCTGTTTTTAAATTCTGTTTATTCTGTTCGTGTTGGTAAAATAGGTGTTACTTACAAACGCTCCAGAGAAATATATTGAATACAGATTATACCAATTATGACAAAATAACAGCTGTTAAATCTAGGTATGATTATATGGGTATCTATTACATCTTTTTAACCGTTGGTGGCACAATGGTTAAGAGCTCGGCTGCTAATTGAAAGGTTGGTGGTTCAAATCCACCCAGTGGCCATGCAGGAGAAAGACCTGGTGATCTGCTCCTGTAAGGATTACAGCCTAGGAAACCCTATGGGGCAGTTCTACTCTGTCACGTGGGATTGCTATGAGTCAAAAATTGACTGAACGACACCTAACAATAACATCACATCTTTTTAATATTCACTTTATATTTATTTTATATCTTTTCTCTTAATTAAAATAAAAAATTAAAATGATTCTGGTAGGGGTAGCAATTAAGTTTCATCTTCAGTGCCAATTCCTATTGATTGGTAGTGGCTTTGTGGCATGCATTATTGAGTTTTCTGAGGCTAAGTTTTCGTTTACTAGACATAAGTGCCCCAGCTGTTTAGCAATGTCTGCGATGGGTAATGGTGGGCAGGGAGTATTGGCATATGAGTCATAAAATTGCTATTCTTACTCTATTATTTGTAAACATAGTAAGTTATTTGTAAAAACTGTAGTTTATTTTAGGTGCTTGGCATTTAATTTATGATATCTTTGAAGAAGAATATTATGTTCTTCATCTCTGAGCTTATGTGGTATACTTTGCCACAAAAATATAAAGCATATTTGAAAGAATATGCCTAAAAAGTAGGGTATAGAAGATAACGGAGAAATGGGGACTGTGTATATGTGGAAAAACATTCTCCCTTTCAAAAGTCGGAGACAAATGAACATTTTTGGCAGAAAGAAAAGTTCATGGCTGCATATGTTATAGGGTTGTGATTTTGGAATAGGCGGCATTTTTCTTTTAAAAATTTCTCTTGGGTAATATGTGTCAAGAGAGTTATTTTCATCCTTGACTAAGGAATAAAAACTTAAGTATGTTCTTTAGTTATAGTATGGTATATTTACTTCCATACTGTACTTGAGAGCGTATTTGTGAATTCTATTTTTAGAACCCATAAGGAATCAGAATAATATAAGTATAGGATGCAGTGGAGGTCCTAAAGTGTAGCTTCTACTAGGAACAAAATTAACAAATGCACTCAGCAACATCTATGCATATAGAGATTTAGATCTCCAAGTAAAGCTGCCTAATAGTAGTCCAGGAGTTTTTCTCTCCTCCATATGACTGTATATATTCTGAAAATATGAAAGTGATTACCATATTTTCTGGAAGAATAAAGTACACTGACAACTCACTTATCGACATGGTTAAGTTCCAAACAGCAGGTTGTTATGCAAAATCTGCATTATACAAGGAGGAAGAGGACACAGAGGCAACCCTGGAGTCTGGACTCTCCGAACTGCTGTGCCCCTGGCACTGCTGTGTGACCCCATGGAAATGAGCGACAACACACTGCTGGTCTTGGAGGGCTTGGAGTCCGAGGCTGAGAAGAGGAGCTCAGCAGCCCTGGTCACTGGGTCGGCTTCTGCTGCAGCCCTAAGGCCCTGAATTACGCGCAGTACCCTTCCCACTGCAAGATTTGGTCCCTCCAGGGCAATTGAATAGAGGGCAGCAGCAGTGGCAGCAGCCTCCCCAAC
Source organism: Trichechus manatus latirostris (assembly GCF_000243295.1). NCBI lineage: Eukaryota > Metazoa > Chordata > Mammalia > Sirenia > Trichechidae > Trichechus > Trichechus manatus. Next base: position 34,460,170 of record NW_004443939.1, on the reverse strand, counting down.
CTACTCTGGGGCTTCTCCAGCCACTCGTGAGCTCTTCTTGGAAGGGCTGTCTCAATCAAAATTCGCCTCCGTGGCCTCTTTTGCATGAAGAGCTGCAACAGTGGCTCCAGCGGTGGTGCCTTCAGGAGAGCTGGCTGCCTCAGCTGCGAGTCTGACAGACTTGGGTGGCTCTGGGAGCTGGGTGGGGAGGTAACCCAGATTAATGCACAAAAAAAATCTGATAGTAGATTTTTTACTATTCTTTTAAATGCCAAATGTTGGATAACGAGATAGTTAAGTGAGGAGTCAGTGTAGTAACCTTTTCTTTCAGAAGAGTATAAAAATACTGTGATTTATGTAATTATTTGGTTGATTTTTGACATTTTGCAGGCATTCCAAAAATGCAACTTTTTCTTAGTTAATATTTTGTGTAATTGGTTATTTTTAGCAATTAAAAAATGTAATGTTAGAATTGTTTCAAATGATTTATTAATTCTTTCCTTTTGTTCTTTAAAGGCCACAACATTATTTTTGAGACTATGCAGTTATGATGCATGGTATAGTGATTTAACAAACTAACTTAATTTGATCAATTTTGTCGCTTTGGAAGAGCCACTTTTTAATTTACAAAATGTAATATTTTGTTATAACTTAACCAGATGTTGATAGGAATTGTGTGAAATCTATATATCAATTTAGGGAAACTTGATATTTTTACTATGTTGATTCTTCCAGTCTATGAACATGGCATGTCTCTCCAGGTATTTAGGTATTCATTGATTTTTTTCATCAGTATTTTATAATTGTCATTATACAGATCCTATACATACTTTGTTAGATTTATTCCTAAGTATTTTATTTTCTGTGGAGCAATTATAAATGGTATTGCATTTTTGATTTCTCTTCCACTTCTTCATTGTCAATATATAGAAATGCAATTGATTTTGGGGGTTGATTTTATAAGTGTTACAACCTTACTGAATTTACTTGTTGGTTCTGGGAGTTGTAGATCATTTGGATTTTTTATGTAGACAATCATGCCATCTGCAGATAGAGATAGTTTTATTTCTTCCTTTCCGATCTGTATGCCTTTAGTTGTTTTTTTTTTTTTTCCTTGACTTATTTCAATGGCTAGAACTTCCAGTACCGTGTTAAATAAAAGTGGTAAAAGGGACTGTCCTTGCCTTTTTCTTGATCTTCAATGGAAATCGTTTCATCTTTCACTAGTAAGTGTGATGCTTCGCTGCATTTTCATTTGGAGATGCTCTTTATAAGGTTGAAGTAGTTCCCCTTATTCTCTTACCATTTTTTAATAAAAAAATCAATTTCTTTAATAGTTACAGGACTAATCAGTTACCTGTTTTCTCTTGACTGAGATTCGGTGGCTTGTGGTTTTCAAGGAATTGGCACATTTCCTCTAGGTTGTTGAATTTATGAGCGTACAGTTGTTTACAGTACTCCCTTATCCAGTTTGTTGGCTGTAGAATCTTTGTAATGAAACCCACTGCTGTCGAGTCGATTCAGACTCATAGCAACCCTATAGGACAGAGTAGAACTGCCCCATAGGGTTTCCAGGGAGCAGCTGGTGGATTCAAACTGCCGACCTTTTGGTTACAGCTGAGCTCTTAACCACTGCGCCACCAGGGCTTCTCTGTTGTAATATTCCTGGTATTGGTGATTTGTGCCTTATTTCATTATTTTTTCTCAGTGTTATTTCTTCAAAGAACCATTTTTTTTATTTCATTTTTTTCTGTTTCTCTGTTTTAAATTTTATGGCTTTTCACTCTTATTTGTGTTATTTTCTTCTTCCTTTGGGTTTATTTTGTTCTTCTTTTCTAGTCTTGTGATGTAGGAACTTAGATTTTGATTTGAGATCATTCCTCTTTTCTAATGTGAGCATTTAGTGCTCTAAATTTCCCTCTCATCATGGCTGTAGCTGATATACTGTGTTTTCATTTTCATTCAGCTCTATGTGCATTTTTTTATATCCTTTGAGACTTCCTTTATAACTCATGGATTATTTAGAAGTGTGTTGTTTAAATTCTAAGCGTTTGGACGTTTTGCTGCTGTCTTTCTGTTGTTGATTTCTAGTTTTATTCCATTATGGTCAGAGAACATATGCTGAAAGATTTCAATTCTTTAATATTTGTAAAGGTATGTTTAGGACACAGGATATGGTCTATCTGGTAAATGTTCCATGGGTGCTTGAAAGAATGTATATTCTATTGTTATTGAGTGGGGTGTTCTAATGTCAGTCAGATCCTTTTAATTGATAGCATTGTTCAGTTCTTCTGTATCTTTGCTGATTTTCTATCTAGTAGTTTTATTAATTGCTGAGAGTGGAGTATTGAAGTCTTTAACTATAATTGTGGATTTTTGTATTTTTCCTTTCAGATCTACTAGTTTTTGCTTCCTGTATTTTGAAGCTCTATTATTTGGTGTACGTACATTTAGGATTGCTGTATCTTCTTGGTAGAATGAGCTTTGTATAAATTTTTAATGACCCTGTTGCCTCTAGAAGTTTTCTTTGTTCTTGTCTACTTTATCTGATAGTAATACAGCCAATCCTGCTTTTTAAGAATTAATGTTTGCAAAATGTTTTTTTCATTGTTGATTTTCAATTTACCAAAAAACCAAGCCAGTTGCCATCAAGTCAATTCTGACTCGTAACGACCCTTTAGGACAGAGTAGAACTGCACCATACAGTTTCCAAGGTTGTAAATCTTTATGGAAGCAGACTGCTACATCTTTCTCCCATGAAGCGGGGTGGTGGGTTTGAACTGCTGAACTTTTGGTTAACAGCAGCCAATTGCTTAACCATTGTGCCACCAGGGGTCCTTCATTTTCAACTTAACTTATGCCATTATGTTTGAAGTGAGTTTTTTGTAGACAGCATATAGTTGTGGTATGTTTTTTGATTCACTCTGTCAATCTCTTTCTTTTAACTGGTATATTTAGATGATTTACATTTAAAGTAATTACTGATATGTTATGTCTTAAGTCTGCTATTTTATTCTAGTTTTCTGTTTTTTTCTCTTTCTCATTCTTCTGTTTCTTTTTCTTGCCTTCCTATAGACTACTTGAACAATTTTTAGAGTTCCATTTTGACTTTTTTTTTTTTATGTCACTTTGTATAGTTTTCTTAGTGGTATTACTGTATACATATGTAACTAATCACAGCTTGACATTTTACCACTTCAGATGAAGTGTAGAAATCTTACTTCCATTTAGGTCCCTTTACCCTCTTCCCCTTTTCTAGCAATTGCTCTTTCCTGATGACATGTACAAAGTTAGTGAGTTGAAGTCTTCCCATCCTCACTTGTAAGGAACATTTTGGTTGTATGTCTTCTAAGATTCAAGGGAAGCCCTCAATGAGATGGACTGACACAATAGCCACAACAGTGGACTCAAACATACCAATGATTATGAAGATGAAACGGGACTGGGCAATGTTTGGTTCTGTTATGCATAAGGTCACCATGAGTTGGAGCCTACTTGACGGCAACTAACAACAACAACCTTCTCTACTTTTAAAGTATAATTGTTTTAAGTATTTCCTCTGTATACATTAAGCACCACATCAGATTGTGTCGTATCTTTTTCTTTAACTATAAAATATAATTCATGAAACTCATGAGTTTAAGGATAATCTCTTATGTTTATTTCCATCTTTACCCCTTCTGTTATTATTTTTTCCTTTCTGAAGGCCCCAGGCTTCTTCTGTTATTTATTTCTTTTAGGAGACCTTCCTTTATCCATCCTTTCAAGCAAAAGGAATTGTTGCTAGCAACAAATTCTCTTAGTTTTGCTTCATCTGAAAATGTTCCATTCCTGAAGGGTAGCTTTGCCAGATATAGGAATTAGGTTGACAGTTTTTCTCTTTCAGCACTTGAAAAATGTTGTGCCACTTTCTTCTGGCCTCCAAGATGAGAAATCTTCTGTCATTTCAATTGGTGTTCTTTTATAGGTAATGTGTTGTTACTCTCTAGCTATTTTTAAGGTTTTTTTCTTTGTCTTTAATTTTCAGAAGTATAATTATAAAGTGTGTTGGTGTAGATTTTTTTAGATGTATGCTATTTGGGGTTCGCTCTGCTTCTTGAATCTTTAGGGTTATGTCTTTTGCCAAATTTGAGAAGTTTTCAACCATTATTTCTTCAAATACTTTTTCGTTCATACACTCTTTTTCTTCTCTTTCTGGAACTTCTATGAGTGTTAGATTTTTAAAATATTGTCCCACAGATCCTGGATTTGTTCATTTTTTCCCCATCTATTTTCTCTTTTGTTCAGACTGAGTAAATTCTGTTATTCTGTCTTCAAGTTCAATAATTTTGTCTTCTGTCATCTTTACTCTGATATTGAGACCTTCTAGCAAGTCTTGATTTCAGGATTGTATTTTCAGTTTTATAGTTTACATTTTGTTCATTTTTATAACTTCTGTTTCATTGCTGAGATTTTCTATTTTCTCATTTGCTTCAAGAGAACTTCAAATTGTTGAAGCAATTTTTATGATGGCTCCCTTAAAATCCTTGGCAGATATATACAACATCCGATTCATGTTGAGATTGGCATTAGTTGATAGTCTTTTCTCATTCAAATTATAGTTTTCCTGGATTTTGGCATTGCAAGTGAGTTTGACTGTATCTTTGATATTTTGGTTATTATGTTAGGAGGCTCTTGATCCTATTTAATTCTTCAATTTTAGCAGGTAATCACCCTGTTTAATGTGCAGGTTCTGGCTTTCGTTTCAAAGACAACTTAGTTTTCAGAGCCATTGGAATTCTGTTTTGGTCTGTTTCATTCTTATAGTGCTGCTGAGGCTCCTGCTCAATCCCTACTGGTGCTGCCTGTGTTGGTGTAAAGCACTTCCCTGAGCTGCCATCTTCTTTGGGGATGGGGCAAGGCACAGAAGTTGCTGATCCTGGGTCTCCTTATGCCTTTGGATGGAAAAAAACCAAACCAAACCTGTTGCCGTTGCATACCAACAGAACTGCCCCACAGGGTTTCCAAGGAGTGCCTGGTGTATTTGAACTGCCGACCTTTGGTTAGCAGCTGTAGGTAGCTCTTAACTAATATGCCACCAGGGTTTCCTTTTGATGGAAGGCAGGGGGATATATCTCTGCTGATGCAGCCCCACCTGGTGGATAAGACTGCCCACCGGTGCCCTACTCATGAAGTGGAGGCTGAGGTTCCCCAGTAGGTAGGTCTCTTGAATTTCCCCTTTCCTGGCCCTTTGGCCATAGATAGCAGGCTTTTTTTTTTTTTTTTTTTTTGCCTATGCTTGTTGGTGGCTCTGGATTGCAGTCTTCTCCAGTTCCCAGTCCAGGAGTATATCTGGGAGATAAAAAGAAAACTCAGGCAACTCAGCACATTGTTGTTCCTCAAGTCCTGAAATTCTTAATTCTTGATTTCCAAGTCCTTCTACTGTTGTGTGATGAATAATTTCCTAAATATTTAGTTGTATTAGAGGGGAAGAGCAGAGAAAAATGAGTCTATGTTATTTTATTCCTGAACTCTAGTACACGTCTATTTTAAATACTGTGTTGCTTAATGGTAATTATGCATAAGGACTTTTGCTGCATACCAAAATATGATGGTTGTCTCAGATAAAAGAACTTGTGTGATTTTTTTAAGTTGCAAGCTGAATTAGCTGCTGTTTTTCATGGGACGCCACTTTATTTGAAAGAACAACTGCAAGATAAATCATAATTATTGAGACTTGGATATTTGGCAGGGATTTTCTTGAAAATGAACTAAGTAAGCCTGTCACTTCAAGGAAAACCACTTATGATAAAATCTGAACTTGCAAGTGAAAATCAGAATTTTGGAAACTTGTATCCACCACTGTGAGCTCTCCAGCTTCCCAATACTTAATGCCTTTTTTGATGAAATCACTTAGTAATTTTTTGGATATTGCTTAATGAAATGTATCAACATTTGGAAGATCTGCATAACTGAGTAAATCGATATTTTGTTATGACCAATGCATGATATTAAAAAATAATTCATGGGTAAAAGGCCTACTCAAAGTGTAAAAAAATGAACCAATGGATTTTAATATAACAGAATTAAAAGTTCTTTGATATAATTTCAGATTCTACATTGTAACAAACTAAGAAACTACCACTTGCTCAGTTTTGGTGTAGTATCAAAGAAGAATATCCATAATTATATGAAAAGGCTATTAAAATGCTTTTTCCAACTGCATACCTCTATGAGGCCAGATTTTCTTAATATACTTCAAAACAACATATTAGATTGAATGCAGAAAGCAGGTATGAAAATCCAGCTGTCTTCTATGAAACCAGATATTAAAGAGATTTTAAAAAGTATAAAACAATGGTGATCTTCTCACTCCCTTTTTTTGGTTTTGTTTTGGAAATTATAGTTTTTTTTAATTAAATATGTTTTTGTTAACATGTATTGGGTTTATTATTGTTATTTAAAAATAAATGGATAAACAAATATTTTAAACATTTATCAGTTTTAATTTCTCATACAGTAAATACTGATAGATATAATCCATATAAACAAAGCTCTTTGAGGTCCCCAGTAATTTTTAATAAACGGTTCCAAGACCAAAAAGTTTAGAGAACTATTAGCCTAAGCTAACCAAGGCAAGGAAAAAGTGAGGCCAGAGGCATGGGCATATGGCATCTTAACACTCGGCAAAAGAAGGGCATTTGTTTTACCAAGTTGTTCCATGTGCTTGTTTTCCCCTTTATCCTCTAATGCTTTCATTTTCACAGAGGATGCTTTTTCCTTCGTATTGACTTACTGATATACACTCCTCCCAGAATACATATGGTAAATAGACCAATAGGGTGCCACAATGTAACCTTCACAAAGCAAAATCCCTCAAAATTATCCCCACCTTCACTTTAACAAATACGGTATATAGAAATATAAACATAATTTGTTATAAATTACAATGAATAGAAAAATGATATTGATACAGTGATGACATGCAAGGATGAAATCATTTAGAAAGTTTTTTCAAGAATAGACAAAAATAGCGCAAGAAATCACATTTGAATTACTTATTCTTTGATTTTCATTATCTTAAAAGTCTTTTGTACTTTTTTCCTATTACTTTATTGAGGTATAATTTATTTATATAGTAAAGTATATAAAAACGTGATGAGTTTTTCCAAGATTTTGGTAAATAAGTTTTGAAGACATGAAGTAGTTTATAACATATGCAAGATAAGATTTTTTTTTTTTTAATCTGAGTATTATTAGTGATGAAGAAGATAAGATGAAGTAAGCTAGGGGAGAGATTAGTTCACAAAATGCATACACTAAAATCCTGTATGTTTGTTAGAACCAGGTTACACATTTAATTCTGAGTTTTCTAACTTCCAGCAAAGGGGGAAGCAGAAAACATTTAATGATTAATTAATTGGAAGGCTGATTCATAAGAAAAACCGCTTGCTCAAGAGAAGCAAAAATGTTCCTCTGTTGAATTCAGAGTGAAGTATCTACTACGGTTTCCTTTAAAGTGGTTTCAGTATAGTATAGTGCACAATTTCGTCAACATCCTTACATTCAACAGGATTTATTGGGCTATTTTTTATGTTATTCAATATAGTTCCATAGTGTGGCTCCATGTCTTTGGAGGAAGTAACTTCCCAAGGCCTGATTATTTTCTTCTCTAACATGAGAATAATATCTGCCCTGAGAGCATTGTGATGTAGGTAAAGATCATATAGCATGTATTCAGTAAATGGTAACTATTAATCTTAAATTAGTTCTGTTAGTGGGTGGCTGTGACCATCAATGTGATGTTCTCCAGGTATACAGCTCTCTGATCACCTGGCTTAATCCAGTAATGGATGCTACAGTGTCTCAAACAATGAAGATTCTGTGTGTACACCTACTCCTCACTTATTGACTATCTTGTTATCTGACATTTCACATTACGACAGTAGTAAAAAATCTACTATCTGACATTTTGTGCCTTAATAACATGTGTCTGGCAGTAACGCTTACCGAGGTCTGAGGCGAGAGTAATGCTGGCTGTGATGGTTAAGGTTATGTGTTGACTTGGCTGGGCAATGATTCTCAGTGGTTTGGTAGTTATGTAATTATGTAATTTAGCAGTTATGCAATTATGTGATTTGGCAGTATATAATGATGTAGTCATCCTCAATTTTGTGATCTGATATGGTCATCCTCCATTGTCACATAATGCCAATTTTGGCATAACGATGCAGTCTTTGGAACCTAACCCTGTTGATAAGTGAGGAGTGGATGAAATAGTGTTATTTTTGTTTCAAAATTTAAATCTATCAGCCTACAATTTGCTTTTGTTAGTATTGTTTTGAATTCTGTGATATGTAGCTATTAAAACAAGTATCTATATAATATTCCATTGCATTAACATACTACTCTTTTTTTTTTTTTTTAAATCCATTCCCTTATTTATGACATTTAGGTTCTTATTTTCCCTTTATTATTGGAACCTAACCATGGTGATAAGTGAGGAGTGGGTGTGTTTTAAGAAATCCTTTATGCATATTATTTTTCTTAGCTGATATTTTTCAGGAGCAGTAAAATTTGAGATTTTATTCCTTGAAAATTACCTGCTATTACAAGAATCACATGATTCAAGAGGTAGCTGGGCTGAGTGATAGGAGTTTACCAAATATATGTACCTGAATAGAAGGTCACAGCACCTGTGTTCAAAAAGTGGGCTAAAGAAATGACCCAAGACAGGTTTTAAGACTTCCTCCAAAATCAATTTTGAGTTTTTTTCAACATACAGAAAAAGGGTGATGGAAGTACCTAAACTTATGACATGTAACATGGCTCCTAGTGCCCATGTCAGTCTCCTTATGCACAGGTACTACCACCTTCATTTCTCTTATAGGGAGGTGCTTTTTTTTTTCTTCAGAACAAAATATTTTTCCTAGAGTATCCTTTTAACATCAGTCAAGTCACTATCAAGGAAAAGGCAAGACGAAATTGCTGGAGTTTGATAAATTCTGACTTTGTAAAAGTTGAATAAGGCTCTGGACTTTACATATATTTTTCAGTTGAACAGACGAGTAAAATTAGTTTGTATAATTGTATGAGCAATTTTCTTGGTTTGGCTTGCTTGGTTTATTTCCTTAGTGGTCTTTTAAAGTCAGCTATCAGAACAACACAATGGACGTTTCATTCTTAAAAATATTTTCAGTCTTTGTTAGAGTAAAATTTTCTTTCATTAATAATCTCCTGAGACTTTGCCTTAAACAATCCCCATATATTTTCCACATAATCATAAGCTTTCTAGAGCTACCTAAAGGACTTATTGAGGTTCACTGTGGTGTCTGCAGCTGTTGAAGCTAGAACATAGTTCTCGCTGTACTTCTGAGGACTCACAAGAGAAAGAAAGGCTCATGTGCTTCCTGTTCAAACTAATTCAGTGGGAAGGTCATGGTCCTGGGCTCTGAGTTCATTAAAGCGGTTCCCATTGAGTTGACTTGACGTATGATGAACCCATGTGTTTCACAGTGGAACTGTGCTCCATAGGGTTTTCAATGGCCGTTTTTTGGAAATAGATCACCAGGCCTTCCTCCCGAGGTGCCTCTCAGTGGACTTGAACCTCCAACCTTTGGATTAACAGCTGAATGTGTTAACAATTTGCACCACCCAGGGCCTCCTCTGAGTTCCTTAAAGCCAGTTGCCATCTGGTGGATTCCGAATCATGACGACCTCATTGTGTCAGAGTAGAACTGTGCTCTATAGGGTTTTCAGTTGCTGATTTTTAGGAAGTAGATCACCAGACTTTTTTTCTGAGGTGTTTATGGGTGAATTCCAACCACCAGCCTTTTGGTTAGCAGCTGAGTGCTTAACTGTTTTTGTCACCCAGGGTCTGAGTCCATTAGGTCCTCTTAAATTTGTGTTGAATTAATGAATAAATTAAGAATCAAGTTTATATCCTAGCCCCCATAACTGTTTTGAAATTGTAAGCAATCACTTGGATAATAACATAGTCAAATGTCTTTAAAGAATTTTATTTTCATCACTACCAGATTAGATTTTCAGAGTTTAAAAAATGCTCTGCTATAATTTTCATTTACTTCTCCTTCTGCAAATACCAAGAGACTTCTTATATTGGAATGTCTTCTGATATAATTTTTACTTAGGCTAATCCTTAAAAATAATGCATATTATCCCTTCAGTTATAAAGATATTGAAATATTTAAATATTAGATTTTATGCCACTTATATATATGAATCTTACTTTTATAGTTGAGATTTGTAGTTTCTCATAGGAACGCTAAACGACTATGTTTGATATTTGACAAAGACCATTTCTTCTGCATGATACGTAAAATCTCCAGTGTTCCATTAGAGGGTGATTAAGAGGACTAATCCTTCTGTTACTTTTTAAGTAAGTATGATTTATCTGTCACATTCGAGTTTTGGATATGGTTCTGGATAAGGGTCTCTTTGTTAGGCCATGTTTTCCAATTTGTGATTTCTTGTCTGTTTGTGAGGAGCCAGCTAAATGGACTGAGAAGCAGAGAAAGAAAAGCTTCTCTGGTTCATATAGTCCCCTGGGCACATTTGTAACTCAGTCACCTTTTCTGACTGGTGTCTGCATCATTTTTATTCCGATGGTCTACTTAAGCAGCCGCCTCAGATTCCATAATGGGTGAAGGATTATTATTTTAAGTCTTTGATGTTTAATTATTTATTTGGTAGGTGAGATAGATGTTATATAAAACCCAGTGGGCTAAAATGAGGAAAATAGGAAATTTATTTATTTTTTATGGTTTATGCAGAGGGAGTAATATTCAAAGTACAAACTAAGTATTTATTTAGCATGTTGTTGTTAGTTGCTATTGCGAAGGCTCTGACTCATGTGAACTTATGTACAACAGAACTATTCTGAGCCATTTTCCTGATTGTTGGTATGTTTGAGCCCATTGTTGTGGCTATTGTGTAGTGTCTTCCAACCTAAGAGACTCATCTTTCAGCACTGTAGTGGACAATATTCTGTTGTGATCCATGAAGTTGGTACTGGTTAAGTTTTGGAGGTAGACGCCAGGCGTTTCTTTGTTTTTCTTAGTCTGGAAGCTCCACTGGAACATGTCTGCTATGGGTAACCCTGCTGGTATTTGAAATGCTGGTGGCATAGTTTCTAGCATCATAGTAACATGCAAGCCACACAGTACTACAAACTGACAGATGTGTGGAAATATTTAGCATACTACAGGTGAAATTATAACTGTCATTATGACTGTTGTTGATGGCATTAAATGAATAAGGAAAACATACCTAAATTGTCTAATCTTGGAATCACAGTGTGGCTTTGCAAATTATTATTTGTAACCTCCCCCACTTTTTCTGGACAAAAAGTGCCACATTTAAATTGAAATTTAAACATAGCAAGCTCTGAGTTATTGAAGTTGTCAAGGATTTCATTTTACTTGGATCCACAATCCACGCCTATGGAAGCAGCAGTCAAGAAATCAAATGGTGTATTGCATTGGGCAAATCTGCTACAAAAGATATCTTTAAATTGTTACAAAGCAAAGATGTCACCTTGAGGACTAAGGTGTGACTGACCCAAGCCATGGTATGCATACGAAAACTGGAAGACTGAAGAAGAATTGATGCATTTGAATTATGGTGTTGGTGAAGAATATTGAATATACCATGGACTGGCAGAAGAATGAACAAATCTGTCTTAGAAAAAGTACAGCCAGAGTGCTTCTCAAAAGCAAGGATGGCAAGACTTTGTCTAAACTACTTTGGACATGTTATCAGGAGGGACCATTCCCTGGAGAAGGACATCATGCTTGGTAAAGCAGATGGTCAGCGAAAAAGAGGAAGACTCTCAATGAAATAGATTGACAGGGTGGTTGCGACAATGGGCCCAAACATAGCAACGATTATGAAGATGGCATAGAACGGGTCAGTGTTTCATTTTTTGTACATAGATGGGGTCACTATGAGTGGGTACCAACTTGATGGCACCTAACAACAACAAGCTCTGAGTTTTGTCTATTTCCAGTCCTATCTGTGTTCCAAGAAGAAATACTTGGCTTATGATCAATTCCCTACTTCTTTGGCCATCATCAGAACTGTGGATGCTGCAGCCTGTCTCTTCCTGAGATGAATCAGCAATGCCATTTGTCAGTTGGCTCTAGCCAAGACTGGCTGTTAACTCTAATAGCTCTGCCCATAGTGTTAAGTGAAGCTACATAAAGTAGAAGATCAAAAAGTCATTTAAATTAGGCCAAAATTTTTAAACAAAAAATGATATGTGATCTTTTTTTTTTCACATTTTAAGATTGCATGATAAGTTTGCAACTAGATATTTTGAAGGTTAACTTTGCAGAAAGACTAGTATAATTTTTCACATGGATTCCTAAAATTGATTTTTATGAAGCAGTGTGTCTGCTTTCTGGCATTCTTGCAATTTTAATTCTCATTTCTATCTTATTTTTTTAAATTACTTCTAATGCTAAATAAATTTTAGTTCTTATTTTATCTAAAGTTATATATTGTTTCCATACTTACTACATATAGTCAATGATATCTTTTAAATGCCTTAATTATGTAGATCGTTGTGCTAATATAGGACTTTTGGCTGGTCAGGGATATAAGGTATTAAAATCCCCCTTTTTTATTTGAATAGTCAAAAAGCCCTGGTATTTCAATTAAGTTAAGAAATGGGAAATGATGAAATGCCTTTATGTAGGTTAAAAGAGATGATAAAAAGAGTTTGATGGAATTGAAAAGTCCAGATTGTTTCCATTTTGGTTAGCATTTTAGTGAATTTTTTCCCTCATTACCATTCCTAAACTAGAAATAAAACTACAACTTATTTAGTGTATTTCCTGTAATAAGTAAGTATTCAATAAATGTCTGTTGAATTAAGAGCTAATATGGAAACAGGAATTGTTGGAAATAGACTTGGAGAAGTCTATCTGAAATTAAAATGGGTAAGTGAATAGGCTGATAAAAACAATGTAAGCTAATCCAATAAAGCTACTTTCAAAGTTTGTCTTCCTTCTTCTTTGATGTAATCGTTGTCAAAGAAGTGTATCATCTAGACTAGATATGGATAAGCAAGCTATTAAAGTAACTCTTGTGGTAATTTGTGAGTATTTAGAAAGATAAAAGATGTGGTTCATTCTTAATAATTTATATTTTATATGACCAAAATTTCATTAGTGAAATAATGGAGAGCTGCTGTCCTGATTTTAAAAAATTCAGTTCTATTGTTTATCAGGCTCTTTCATTTATATTGCTCAGAATGATAGATATTATCCTTTCCATTAAAGAACTTTAAATACTTTAAAAAATATGATGTAATGTGGCAGGTGTTTTAATAGTGGTGATGCACTGAAGGACGTTTAATTCTGCCCGGGAGAGAGAAAAAAGGGAGGAGACAATTTAAAACACAAGTAAGTGTGTAGAAGTTTGAAAATTAATCACACTTTCAGAATTGTCTTTTTATCTCATGCTTTTTTATCTCTAGCTAAAATATCTTCCAAACTTATTTTGACTGCAACCCATGGTAAGAAATAAAATTTACATCTTGACCTAGTACACACACACACACACACACACAACTGAAACAAAAAATATTTCAAGACACAATACTTACAGTACTACTTTTCCTACTACATACAGTGCAGCCTGGATTGTAATATTTTCATGTATTCTGTTATTTCATTTAAAAATGTGTATTGAGACTCACTAAATTGATTTAATGACCCTCTATGGATCACGTTCTGTATTTAAAAACAAAACAAAATGGACAAACAAACAAAAACCTGTTCTAGAGCCCAGAATACATAGACAGGCTTCTTTCAAACCCAATACGCAGATTTGCAAAGGAACAATTTAGCTCTTTCTTAGCAGGGTTTCAAGATTGGAAGAAACAGTTGTTTGAAAGACTGATGGCTTTGGCATATTTGCATTTCAAAAGGTAGTATAACACAAAGGGGTTTTGAGAGTCAAACAGACTTCTTCAAATCTTCAACAGGTTACTTAATCTGAGTTCAGTTTCCTCATCTGTAAAATGAAATTAATAAAACAGCCTACGAAGATTAAATCAGATAACACATCTGTTTAAAGTAGTAGTTCTCAAACTTGGCTGTCCATTTAAATTACATGGGGAACTCTTACAAATCCCTATGCCCAATTAAATTAGAATGTTTGGGGCCGGGATCCAGGCATCAGTATTTTTTAAAGCTATTCTTGTGTGGTCTATGTTGAAATGTATGATTATAAAGCCTCTAGTGCAATATGTGGAACATAAGAGGCATTTGATACATGTCTGATTTCTTTGAATAATAACAGCAACAATAATTAGTAGCTAACCATTTTATCCACCACCCATCTGTCAGTTTGTATCCTGTGATGGCTTGTGTGTTGCTGTGATGCTGGAAGCTTTGCCATTGCCATTTCAAACACCAGCAGTGTCAACCATGGTGGACAGGTTTCAGTAGAGCTTCCAGACTAAGACAGACTAGGAAGAAAAGCCTGCTTCTGAAAATAAGCTAATGAGAACCCTATGGATCACAACAGAACATTTTCTGACTTGCTTACTTTGGACACATCATCAGGAAGGATCCATCATTAGAAGATAACATCATGTTTGTGAAGTAGAGGACCAGCAAGGGCAAGGGAGACTTTCGGTAGTCTGGATTGACACAGTAGCCAGTAGAGTCTAGCATGCCGGCTATTGGAGGAGGATGTAGGACCGGGCAACGTTTTGGTCTGTTGTATACAAGGTCTCCATGAGTCTGAGTCAACTCAACAGCAGCCATCATCTGTCTATCTATCTATCTGTCCATCTGTCTCTATTTATCTAACCCGTTTATAGTGTTTACTATGTGCTAGGCACTGTGCTAATCACTTTTTATATCATGTAGAAAACAATATGATTTGTTTTGGTTATTGTTCCATCAAATAATGGAATAGCATATGGCTGAGATAAACAGGAAAACACTTTACTAGAGAGGAAGAAGGCTACTTTCACCATCAGGAATTCAGTTACCTATATAATTATTTCAATAAATTATGGAATTAGCTCTGAAAAGCCCCCAGAATATAGACTGAATAGTTTTAAGATATTTTAGATTAAAATTTGAACCATAAACAATGATTTACAGGACAGATATAGCAGATCAGTTTGACTCAGATAAATATTTCGTACATATAATAATCCTAATTTTAGCATAAATATATTGATATTATGTAGTAGAATCATGTTTGATATGTGTTTTCTATATAGTAAAGTGAGCATTAATCTACAAATAACTTCTGTCATATTATCATTCACGTAATGCCAAAATCTGTTAGACTGAATGTCATGATAACAAAATATTTTTTATGTGTTTAATAATGTCTATATTTTTCTATTGTATTAAATATATATGTTTAGTAATCTGCTAATATGCTTTTTGTAATTGTTTGTTTTGATTTTGGTCTTAGAAAGCTTATTTATTTATCGAAATTATGTGTCAATATAAGTTTTCCATGATAACTGCTTTTAAAAGAATTTCAAGAGGAATGATTCATTCCAAATATATAATTTATTAGTTTTCTTTGCATTTCCATAAGAATTTACTCTTGTCATAGTCGTTAGTTTGCTTCTTAGTTTTCAGTAATGACTTCTATAATAGTGACGGAGAAAGCATTCATATTTTCATGGATACATGTATAGCTTACACTTAGTAGGTGTTCAGGTAACAAAACATAACAACCTGTGTCCAGAAAATGGATTTTTAAATTTGTTACATCAACTTGGCATAGGTGAAATGTATGTTCATCTTACTTTTGCCTTTGTGCATTACCTTTCAACTTATTTGATTATTAAAACCTTTGTAGGATACCTATGCTCTTCAATTTAAATGAGTTAGTACATGGAAAGCTGTTAGAATACTCTCTCACACTTATTAAGAATTTAATGAATGCTAGCCATTTTCCACTGCCAATGATGTGCAAAAACGCTTAGTGCAAAAGTGTATTATGGAAGAGTCAAATATTTGCAAAAGAAGTTAAAGGATTTTAAATTTTGTGGCTGAGAATAAAAGTTGGATTTCTGCTAGTCAATGTTTACCACCTAAAAATGAAATGCTTGATAAACCAATAGCCATGGTATATTTAAAGTTGAAATTAATTCTTTCTCTGGTCTCCAGAAGGGAAACTTGCTTTTTGAAGTTTTACAGATAATTTAATTCAAAAAGCTCTACTATTAAGGATATTAACAAAATTGAAGAATTGTAAACCTAAAGCAACGTGTAATCCTTTACTCCATTAGCCTTTGTAGACACCAGATTAAATACACTCAAGAGCAATAGAACAGTTTTGAGGGGAAGTATTAGTAGAAAATAGAGGAACCCTTTCTGATTGAAGGATCATTTGTTTCCAAAAGATTCCAGTATGATAAAACTCAAGCTACCAATAATCCACTTAGATTAGATTCTACAATTTGTGAGACGTATCTAAACTATTGAGTTGAGTCTTACGAAGACTGACATTTATTGTCAGTATGATTATCTGCCATGTCATCTCATTCTGCTGTCGTCATTCTCCGATTATCTCCTCTGACATTGTGGAACCTTAACAGTCTCTTGTGATTGAAAATTTAAATCTAAAATATGTCACACAGATAGGTTTCGGGACAGCATTGTCTGAGACTGTGTGATTTACTTCGGATTAGTGACTAAGCCTATTTCACAGAAGCTAATGAAATCATGCACTCGTTTGTGACTTTGAAAATGCTGCCTTAATTTTGCTAGGAAAAAAAAATCACCTTCAACCCTTCCCTTCCACTCTCTTTTTCCTCTTCTCTTTCCCCTGTTACTCTATTTCTCCCTTCTTCCTTCCATTTCCTTATGAAAAATTAATTGCATCTGTTTGAAATATATTTCCATATAAATAAGATATTATGTTTAAATAGTCACATAAATAAGAATCAGCACAAAACCTATTCCTGTGAGGCGGAGGTCAAATATATCCCAGATTCCCAACTTCTCCAAGCTGTTCTGCCAGTCTGTCTCTGACACTAGCCACTCCCCCTCCCCTCAGCACTTTTCCCTCCCACACTTGGGTTCGGCAATTCACTGCAACATCTTACAGAACTCAGGAGCTGTACTTAAAGTTAAGTGGTTCATTAAGGCAGTAACAAGCTACAACTTGGAATCAGGATCAGGAAGCATGTAGGCAAGGTCTGGAAGGCTTCTTCAAAGTAGAGAGCACGTACCTCTTTTTTGGTGCAGGACAGCTCTCATGACTCCTCTCAGCCATGCAAGCAAGAACGCCCTGCTTTCAAGCAGTTAGGTCCTTTTCTTGGCCATGCATACCCACTCTCTGATTTTGGCTTCCCTGCCATTGGCCTTTCTATTGCTAACTGGCCCAGCTCATAGCCACTGTGGCAGCTTGCTCAGCTCTCTTAGCTGCTTTCCTAGAGTCAGCTTTCTGCTGTTACCTCTGACTCTGCTGCAGGGCCCCTTACAGGCCTGTGGCCACCGGTTCTGCCTCAGGGCCTCTTCTAGGCCTCCCCCTGTCTTCAGTGTTATAGCCCTTCAGTATTACAGCTCTTTTAGGAGATTCCTCACCTCCTCTCTCTTTCCTTCTGTCTTCTCTCCTTGCCTCTAAAAACTTCTGTGGGGTTGACTACTTATATAAGCAAACTTCTTGTCAATTTTAAGGTGTGGCCCTCCTAGCAGGACCATAAACTGACCAATCCCTGCAAGTCACTCAATCCTGTTGGATGATTTTACACACCACTATTTGCATAGCAAATAGGCCGATCCCTCCAAGGTGCATAAAATGGACCAATCACAGGGCAGACTGCAGCCCAGAGCCAGACAAAAAGTATCAAACCATCAGGTTGTTTATAGCTTACCCGGGAAATCAAAGGTAACTCCTCAGGGCTTAGGGGGAAAATCTTCCAAGCTGTTTTTCCAAATAGCCAAACAAAAGGCCACATAAAGGAACTCATTTCACCACAATGTTCATTCTACATTCTCTTTTATTAAAGAGCTTGAGATGTATTAAAATGCTGCTAACTAAAAACAAGCCATAACAGTGTTGTCATTAGCATATAGCTCTGTGCTGTTTCAGGTGCTGTGCTTGTGTTTTCCCATCATCTTTACTGATCTCCAAAAACAAGATAGTGCTAGTAGAGAGCTCACTGTGGAGGTTTGCCATGGTAGTAGAGATTTGGTGAATCTGAACGTGAATATAGCAGTGTAGGGATGAAGTTGGGGCCTGACTGCAGGGAGGCAGAGAGGTCAGTTTTAAAAAAAGCAATGAACTTGGTGTTGGAACTGGGTCCCAGCCTTAGCTAGTACTCAGTATGGCCTTAAGCAAGTCAAACAACATCTTAAATCCCAAAGGGGTTAAGAATGTGCATATTGAAGTAAAACTGTGTTTGCTCATAAGTGGTAGGACACAAGTCCTAACACTTAATAGCGATGTGACTTTATTTACTCATCTGCAAAATAGCAATGATAATAGTACCAGTCTTATAGGGCTTGTGTAAGTCTTACTTGAGACAATCTGTATAAAGCACTTAACAGTGCTTGGCACAGAGCAAATATTCATTCATTCATTCACTTATTCAACAAATATTTATTGAGCGCCTATCCAGTGCTTTTCCAGGCGCTTGGGATATAAATGTGACCAGAACCAAACACAGTCTCTGCTTTGTGAACTTATAGTCAAATGAGAGAGATAGAATTATATAATTTAAAATAAATGTGTAATTACTCTGATAGGTGATGTGAAGGAAAGGTTCTCAAAGCTGCGACAGTAATGCCAGGGAAGGTGGGCTCTAACTAGTCAAAGGCTAGGGACAGGAAGGGGCAGATTGCAGGCAGAAAGAATAGCATGTTCAAAGTCTATGTCGTGGGACTATGCAAAGAGTGGAAGGAAAGGTGGCTCAGTATGAGGCTGGAAAGAGAGACAGGCCAACAGGCATCTGTATCTGATGGGGATTCCATCAGGGAAGCAGAACCACTAAGAGTGATGTGGAATGAAATATTTATCATAGGGATTAAAGTCTACAGAGGACTTTATCTTTCCATCTGGTGGTGGGTCTGCAGGGCCAGAAGTTGGAAGGAACAGCAGGACATGAACTGGAACCCACTAGTACTTGGAAACCACAAGACAGATTGGAGCCTGTATCTGATTCTCAATGCCCCTCCCCCAACCTTGACAATGTGGGCAACTTCCAGGAGGAGCTAGCGCCCTTTGCCATGGAGCTGCACCTGTGTCTGGCCCAGAGAAACTGGATGGACCAGGACTCAGAGATGCTGAAGAAGATCTGGCAGAAGCTGGAGGAGCTGCAGGTTCAAATATTGCCCTATGCCAACAAGGGGAGCCAGCAGATCAGTGTCAACATGTACAAGTTACAACAGAGCATAGTGCCCTATAATAGCCTTCAGAGTATAATGGCTGCTGCTTCGCTTATGCCTTCAAAATCTCATGTGGATTTCGCTTGTGGCCAACTCTAACTTGAAACCATGCACGGAAGGGAATTCTAGGAAATATTGTTAGCTTAGCTAAATTTACTAGCACCACAGCACCACTTCTTGAAGGGTCTTTTTTTTTCCTTTGGCCATGAATCAGCTTTTGGATTTCATCATCTGAACATTTGGAAAGCCATCAAAGGGATTTAAGTGAGTGAAGATAGTAGGGGAAAAGGAGATGGGAGAGTAACATGATCAGATTTGCAATCAGAATTGCATTTTGGAATCTAAAATGTAGAAAAGGGATTGGAAGGGAATAAGAGTGACTATCAGCACCATATTTTTACACAAATAATGCACACCTGCATTTGTTTGCCAGCCGTGCCCTCCCCCTGTGAAGTATTTTTATAAGTGTGCTATGTTAATATTTTTTTACAGCAACATGTGGAAGAGGATCAGCATGGAGGTGCTTGTGAGGTACATGGGGGAGAGGGCACAGTCAGCAAACAAACCTAGAAGGCACGTGTTATTCATGTAAAAATACAGTAAATGTATGGAGTCCTTGGATGGCGCAGTTTAGTGCTTGACTACTAGCTGAAAGGTTGGCAGTGTGAACCCACCCAGAGGCGCCTAGGAAGAAAGGCCTGGCAGTCTGATTCTGAAAGGTCACAGCCTTGCAAACTCTATGGAGCAGTTTTACTCTGTACACATAGGGTCACCATGAGTTGGAATTGGCAACTAACAATAGCAACAGTTTTTCGTTGTATGAATGTCAATATTTATCCATCTTGTTCTTAGTTCTTATGTAGGTTTTTTCTGGCTTTGGGCTATTATTATTAAAACTGCTATGAAATTTATTATATAGGTCTTTTGGTAGGCATAGACCCTTATTGGGATTGTTGAAGTTTTGAGACAGAAAATACCATTAAGTTTGAAATGTCTGAGGGATACTTAAATGGAAGGCATTGGCAATATGAATCTGCATCTAGACATAGATGGTTTAAATCCCTTCTTCCTAACATTCCTCTTTCTCTTGTCCTCCTCTTACCTTCTGCTTTAGGATGTCTAAGACTGTTGATGGATTTTTACAGTGCAGGAGGAGTTTATTACTAGAGATAACAGAGACACCAAGACTGTAGAAGCAAGGTGAACCAACAACAATGTGCCAAGAATCTAAAAGGTTAAGTCTGAATGGGCTCAAAACTGAGGGTCCAGAAGAAATTGTCAAGGATGAGGTACAACCCAAGAGTCTAACAAATTCCAGCAAGTGCAGTATTATTGTCAGAGAAGTGAAAGGTACCTGTCATGGGGCACTGAGAGATATCTTGGGGATGTGAACCACATACAACCATTCTTCGTCAGCTCCCTCAAAACTACTCCAACTAAGCAGTCTAAGTAAATAGAGAATATCTGCTCTAAAAATACAATAAACAAACAATATAAGCAATTGTAGTGTACTTGTTGGGGAAGAAATTGAAGTTGACCATGATTTCATTCTACTTGGATCAACAGTCAATATCCATGGAAGCAGCAGTCAAGCAGTCAAGAAATCAAATAGCCATTTTTCATTGAGCAAATATAATACAAAAGACCTCTTAGAATTTTAAAAAACAAAGATGTCACTTTGGTGCCTAAGGTGTGTCTGACCCAAGCCATAGTCTTTTCAGCTGCCTCATATTCATGTGAAGGTTGGTTAGCGAAAAAGGAAGATAGAATACGATTTGATGCATTTGAACAGTGGTGTTGGTAAAGAGTACTGAATATACTGTGGACAGCCAGAAGAACGAACAAATCAGTCTTAGAAGAAATACAGCCAGACTGTTCCTTAGAAGTGAGGATGGTGAGACTTCGACTTGCTTACTTTGGACACGTCAATGAGTTGGATTGACACAATAGCTCAACAATGGACTTAACATACCAAGGATCATGAAGATGGTGTAGGACTGGGCAATGTTTTTGTTCTGTTATACATAGGGTTGCCATTAGTTGGAGTCAACTTGACTACAGCTAACAGCAACAACTACAACAACAGTGTACTTGCTGTACAAAAACAAATCTCCTGGCTCCACCCATCCAAATCAGATTACCATTCCTAAATCTACAGGCATTGCCAAGAACCAATACTGAAAAATTTGACTTTATTTGTATTGTTGTTGGGCCATGGTAGGTGGTGTGATGTCTGAATTTAAAGGTCACATCAGCAGTAGACCCATCATCAGGTAAATGCTAGTTGGAGCTTGGGCACAAATAATATAATTCAGGGATAGCTATTGAGCAGATGCCCTCAGTGTTCTGCCTACTTCCAACTATCTGATAGGATCTGCATATCTTTGCCTGAGGGTTTTTGAGGAATTTTCTTTTTTTTTTAGGTGGAAGTTTACAGTTCAAGTTAGTTTCTCATACAAAAATTTATACACATATTGTTATGTGACACTAGTTGCAATCCCTACAATGTGACAGCACACTCCCCCTTTCCACCCCGGGTTTCCCGTGTCCATCCAAGCAGCTCCTGTCCCTTTCTGCTTTCTTATCCTGCCTCTGGACAGGAATCGCCCATCTGGTCTCATGTATCTGCTTGAACTAAGAAGCATACTCTTCATGAGTATTATTTTATGTTTTACAGTCCAGTCTAATCTTTGTCTGAAGAGTGGGCTTTAGGAATGGTTTTAGTTCTGGGTTAACAGAGTATCCGGGGGCCATGGCTTCGGGGGTTCCTCCAGTCAGTTAGAACATTAAGTCTGGTCTTTTTATGTAAATCTGAGTTCTGCTCCACCATTTTCTACCGCTCTGTCAGGGACTGTCTGTTGTGTTCCCTATCAGGGTGGTCATTGGTGGTAGCTGGGCACTATCTAGTTCTTCTGGTCTCAGGCTGATGCAGTCTGTGGTTTATGTGGCTCTTTTGTCTCTTGGGCTAATATTTTCCTTGTGTCTTTGGTGTTTTTCATTCTTCTTTGCTCCAAGTGGTTTGGGACCAATTGAGGCATCTTAGATGGCCCCTCACAAACTTTTAAGACCCCAGATACCACGCACCAAAGTGGGATGCAGAACATTTTCTTAATAAACTTTGTTATGCCAGTTGACCTAGATGTCCCCTGAAACCATGGTCCCCAGACCCAATCCCAGCTACTCTGTCCCTCAAAGTGTTTGGTTGTGTTCAGGAAACTTCTTAGCTTTTGGTTTAGTCCAGTTGTGCTGAGCTAAAATACAGGGGAAGTCAGCACAAGAGGAATTTTCTTGAAGCCTTGGGGCTGGAGGCCCTTTGTCTTCCCAGCCCTCTTTCCCTGCTCTACCACAACAGAAGGGCAGGAAGTGCCGTGGAATTAATAGCCACCTTACTTCCATAGCAGCCCTCAACTAAGAATTGAATCCTGAGTGTGTTAACTCTGAAGTGGTTGTACTTTACACTGGTTCCCAGAGTTTCCTAGGGGATTAAGCTCCAGCCATGTACAGTATAGCTGGCTTTATAACCCATGCTTTATTGGCTTACTTCTCTTCCCTATCTTGTTTCCCTGTTCCCCTACCAGTGTTCCTGAACTTTCCAAATAAACTACTTGCGTTTTAATACTTGCATCAGGGTTTGTTTCTGGGGAAACCCAAACTAAGACAGACTTCTTAGATAGTACTTACAATTAAAGGGTAGACAGAGGGAGAACTGCTGCTGCTTATTTTTTGACTACCAATTATCTTTTAATTTCCATCTGCTTCTTGGAATTTCTACTTGGACATACTGTTGATATCTCAGACTAAAATCAGGACTTAAAAAATAGACTGCGTCCACATTGATTAGAAAGGAGAGATTTCTAGGATTTTCTCTGTGTGCTTTCTTTCTGTTCATCTCTAAAGGTAAAATCTTTTAAAATTAATTCAGTATGTACTATTTGTTCCTAATTTTCTCTGATTTAGGGCACGAATAGCACCTTATACAAATATAATTTGTACTGTAATTTCACTGCTGGCTATTTTTACTTGATGATCTCAGTCTTGGCTTGAAATTCTAGGACCTGGAATCACTTAGTTTACATTTTAATTTACTCTGGAAGTGTTAACCTCGGAGGTAGTTTAGCTAATATTCCAAGTAACAAAATAAACACAAAATGTTGTAATTCACAAGTACAATCCTTTTGTACTACTTAGGAATCATTTTCTTTTGGAAGTAGTCAGTTTTATAAGTTGTTTTAAGAGTTGTTTTATTAATACTGTATAGTAAAATTATCCTGGCACATGATTTGTGTTTGATTGTTTTCCCCATCTTTGCTTTACATTATTCTGAACTTTCAAAAAACCAGTGGAATTTGACATGTAAAGCAGATAGAAGGTGAATATAATACCCCAACTGAGGCATAGTTGTTTAGGCTTGGTAAATTAAAACAAATATTTCACAATTTTATCATTCATTCATGGTAATATGAATGATGTTATTTCATTTATTATATTATGAATCATTCATATCCTTGCTCAGATAATTATGTGTCTTCATATACCAGTAAAAGCTCTTCATAGTCAGTTTTCCAGGCCACTATCATAGCTGAATTTGAGTCTTTCAATAGATATTTCTTCTATTAATATCTGTAATAAAACCTCTTTTTCTTGGAACTCAGCTCTTTTACAGTCTCACATAACTGAGAAACAGAAAGGAAGTAAAATTGGCTTCTGATCAGCCGAAGTGGTAGTATCCTCATGGAAAACATGAATTTAGATGATATGTTTGCCCTTGGATCCCATGCTGATGTTCATACTTTCTTAGTGGATGGGTGAGGGGTGGAGGTTATGAGAAAGTAGGGCAGAGAAAATGACAGTCAATCTCATTTTGGGGTTAGGTAGGATGGAGGGTTTGTACTCATGTCTCCAGTATTTTTATGGCCCCCAAATGGAGAGATTCCTGGAAAAGATTCTGCTCTCATGGAAGGCCTAGTTATCCGAAGGACCCAAATAGTCTCCATTGATAATACTGTTGGGGCAGACAGTTGACACTAAGTGGTATGAGAACTTCAGCCTGGACCTGAATAAATTTGGTTTTTGCATCATGGAAAATTTTTATTGGAGTTATCATGAAGTATATCTCCATGCTTGTTACTTGGAAGCCTCCACGCTTGTTACTTGGATATTTTGAAAATAATATGTGAGGATTAACAAGTGAAGATAACAAGTGAGGATTTTATTCTTCTCTCTCATATTCTTATTTCCAAATAATCATTCCACCATTATAACCCTGAGGGAGTGGGAGGGCAAATGTCACCTCAGGGAGGAAGAGGAGGATATGAATAGAGGAAATCATATTAGACAGGAAGAAGTAGAATACCTGTTCCTTTTGGCTCTGGTGCATTGTGGGAAGGAGAAGGGGACAAAAATGAAGGAAGCTTATGGTGAGAATCCTGGATCTTAACCTCTCTTCTCTGGGTCAAAGCTCTGCGTGGGGAGACATGTTGAGGAGAAAACTGAGAACTCTTGGGCCTTTGTCCCACTTGCCATTTGAGAATCTGGAAGGAAATATTGCAGGACAATCCTGTCCAAAATGGGGTGGCTGCAGAAAGAGTAAAATTTGACAGAGGAAGGACCTAAGTTTAGCCTCTTAGAATTTTCCATGTCTGTCTTGTAACATGAAAAACACCCAGAACTTCCTGATTGCCTCATGGATGGATTTGAAAATTGCTAATGGTACTACTGACAGGTAAGCTTTCCAGAGAAATTGCTGCTGTGGGACAAGAGGCTTGTAGGTGAGAACTTCGGGCTAATCTCCTTGGCCAGGTATTGATTGGAGTTGTAGCCAGACCTTAGAAGTATATATATAGCAAATAACAAGAGCAGAGTTGGGGTTGTCAAGGAAGACCATAGGCTTCTGAGAGAGGGACACCACAAATTTACTAGCTGTGCACCTCAGCGGTGAATTCCAACAGTTCAGCAGTGACAAGGGAGACAAGGGACACCAGTATAGAAGGCCTGGAAAACAGTGCAAGGGTTAGCTCCCATATTGGAGAAACTTCTGCCCCCATTTTCATGAGGACACACTATAAGCCCCACCATATGCACAGATGCTATTTTGGGGAGGAGAAGAAGACAAGGAAAAAACTGATAGGCTAAGCATTTACCCAAACTTAGAAAAATTAAAATAATAAGAGACTTAGATACTGTAAAGTTGCAAATGGCAGGTGGGGGTGCTTGGTCATTTATAGAAAAATAAGAAAGCTATGTTTTCTTTGCACATTTAACAATAAAGTGTCAATTTGTGACTCTGGTAGGATAACCTATTTACTGTAATAATGTGCTCAGATTTAATATACTTGGTTATATGATTCCGAAGCCCTTAGCAATTTAGAATAATCATCTTAATAAAAGGGAAAGACACGTTGTTGTTGTGTGCTGTCGATTCACACTCATAGCGACCCTGTAGGACAGAGTAGAACTGCCCCATAATTTCCTAGGCTTTATCTTTACAGGCCAAAAATTGATTGCTATCGAGTCGATTCTAACTCATAGGG
This sequence comes from Trichechus manatus latirostris, assembly GCF_000243295.1. NCBI lineage: Eukaryota > Metazoa > Chordata > Mammalia > Sirenia > Trichechidae > Trichechus > Trichechus manatus. The sequence goes on along the minus strand of NW_004443939.1, from coordinate 34,434,285 downwards.
GCCCTGTGTTCTACCCTATAGGGTTTCCAAGGATGGCATAGAACTGCCCTATAGGGTTTCCAAGGCTGTAAATCGTTATGGAAACAGCCTGTCACATCTTTCTCCCACAGAGCCACTGGTGGGTTCGAACCACCAACCTTTCAGTTAGCAGCTGAGTGCTTTAACTACTGTGCCACCAAGGTTGCCATCAGCACTGGAGGCACTGACTTGTCTATGCCAAGAAATTTGGAAGACAGTTACCTGGCCAACCGACTGGAAGAGATCCATATTTGTGCCCATTCCAAAGAAAGGTGATCCAACAGAATGTGTGAGTTATCGAACAATATCATTAATATCACATGAAAGTAAAATTTTGCTGAAGATCATTCAAAAGTGGTTGCAGCAGTACATCGAAAGGGAACTGCCAGAAATTCAAGCCAGATTCAGAAGAGGACATGGAACAAGGGATATCATTGCCAGTGTCAGATGGATCTTGGCTGACAGCAGAGAATACCAGAAAGATGTTTACCTGTGTTTTATTGACTGTGCAAAGGCATTACACTGAGTAGATCATAACAAATTATGGATAACGTTGTAAAGAATGGGAATTACAGAAGATTTAATTGTGTTCATGAGGAATCTGTACATAGACGAAGAGGCAGTTACTCAAACAGAAAGAACAAGTGGATACTGCATGGTTTAAAGTCAGGAAAGGTATGTGTCATGGTTGTATCCTTTCACCATACTTAGTCTGTATGCTGAGCAAATCATCCATCCAAGAAGCTGGACTATATGAAGAAGAATGTGGCATCAGGATTGGAGGAAGACTCATTAACAACCTGTAATATGCAGATGACACAACTTTGCTTGCTGAAAGTGAAGAGGACTTACTGATGAAGATCAAAGACTACAGCCTTCAGTATGGATTGCACCTCAACATAAAGAAAACAAAAATCCTCACAACTTGACCAATAAGCAACATCATGATAAATGGAGAAAATATTGAAGTTGTCAAGGATTTCATTTTACTTGGATCCACTGTCAATGCCCAAGGAAGCAGAAGTCAAGAAATCAAACAACATATTGTATTGGGCAAGTCTGCTGCAAAGACCTCTTTAAAGTGTTAAAAAGCAAAGATGTCACCTTGAGGACTAAGGCGCACCTGACCTAAGCCAGGGTGTTTTCAATTGCTTCATATGTGTGTGAAACCTGGACAATGAATAAGGAAGACCGAAGAAGAATCGATGCCTTTGAATTATGGTGTTGGTGAAGAATATTGAATATACTGTGGACTGTCAGAAGAAGGAATAAATCTGTTTCAAAAAGGACAGCCAGAATGCTCCTTAGAAGCAAGAATGATGAAACTTCGTCTCACATACTTTGGACATGTTATCAAGAGGGACCAGTCTCTGGAGAAGGACATCATGGTTGGTAAAATAAAGGATCAGCAAGAGAGAGGAAGACCCTCAATGAGATGGACAGACACAGTGGCTGCAGTCATGGGCTCAACAAGAGTGAAGATTGTGAGGATGGTGCAGGACCGGGCAGTGTTTTGTTCTGTTGTACATAGGGTCGCTATGAGTCAGACCCGACTCAGTGGCACCTAACAACAACAACAACAATCTTTACTGGATCAGATGGCCAGGTCTTTTCCCTCTCAAGGAGCAGCTGGCGGATTTGAACTGCCAACCTTTCGGCTAGAAGCTGAGCGCTTAACCATTGAGACACCAGGGCTCCTTGACAACTATATAAGAAACAAAAATTATATAGATTCAAGAATTCAGTAAGCATAGTATGCTGTGTACGCAGTGTTAAAACTCCATACCTCATTAGCCAAACGGGGCAACATTATATTATGGCACAGGATTGTTCACAAGGATTTTAAGCAACACGAATACATTGTGTGTTGCATACTTTATGTAGGGGAGTGTCAAATACATTTATTTTTAAAATTGAAAAGAAAATTAAAGCAAACTTTTTTTGAAATATAAGAATTAACATAAATCTTACTTCCTGAAAACAAATAATATCATTTTTATATATTACCCTCCAACATTTAACATTTATATGTTTAGGTACACATTTGCAGTGAGTGTACATAAACATATGTTTTACTTTGTTCACTTGTTCACTTACCATTTGCTGTAAACATTTTTCATTTTTCAAATCTATCATAATTATATTTTTAATAGGTACATAATATTCTTGTGTACTGATGTAAGTAAAATTTTCTATTTTCTCATTGTTGAGATTAGGTTGCGTATTTCCAGGTTGGAAGGGCTACTATAAATAATGTACTATAGATAATGTTGCAGTGAACATCCTTTTGCCTTTTTTAAATTATTGAACCATGAAAATGTTCGAAATTAAAAATACTTTTCATTTTTAAAGGAGTAAACTCTGATTTATCTGATAAACTTTGCTATCTAGAACTACGCATTCCTAAGGAGTTCCACATAATGGAGGCTTTGTTGTTGTTTTGCTTGTAATGGACTAGTAACATTCAACCACATATGGGTTGAAAAATGCTTTTCCTGTTGATTTTTTTATTACTTGAAAAAATTTGGAAAGAAAATCATTAGCCTGAATAGACATTAGGACTAATGAACTAAAAAATGAGTAATTGCGTAGTTTACTGTTGGAAGTAAATATGATAGTATCCTTTAAATTTCTGAAAAACAACAACAACAACAAAACAAACCCAAAACAAAACACAGTGGGATAAAGTTATAGCAATAATAGGGTTAGGGGGCCAAGGCTGCGAGTAAACCTATGAAAACGTATGAATATTCTAGTGGTTAGTACTCAGCTGCTAACCGAAAGGTTTACGATTTGAACCCACCCGGCAACTCCATGGAAGAAAGTCCTGGCAATCTGCTTCTGTAAAAATTACAGCCAAGAAAAGCCTATGGAGCAGTTCCACTTTGTATCACATAGGGTTGCCATGAGTTTGGGGTCAACCTGATGGCAGCTAACAGTAACATAAACCTAAGGCAGAACATTTTAATAAAGAAAATTGCAATAAAAATTTACTCTTCTTAATTTAGTAGTACTCAATACTGTAGGAGTGATACTCATCATCTTTCAGTAAACAGAAAATTTTCAGAATCTCTCTGTGCACATTCAGAGGAAATGCTTAGATTTTCAGTTCACTCTGTTGAAAATGTGAACATTAAGAGACTTCTTTTTAGTGCATGTGAACTTTAAATGTTTATTGCCTTTCTGCTTTTATGATTTAGGATTTTCTGCTCCTGTCTCTTTGATTTCACCATAGTCCTCAGAAAACAGAATAACTTGGATTCTTTAGATGAGAAAATCTTTGTATGACTCTTAATGCAGGTGAAGCTAAATCTGCTCTGTATATATGAGCTGGCATTTCTCAACGCCTCTCCCCTGTACATTGGTTATAACTTTGACTCACTTCAGATTAATTTGTTGCCAAGGTACATGTTTTTTATTTCTCACCTTTCTTTTTTGATAGATTCAAAAGTGTGGTTCTAAGGTCTAGTTTTACTTTGTCTCCGCTTCCTTTATCTTTCCCACGAGATTTACCATAAATATCTCTAAACTTTTTCTACCATCTAATTTCTTCCTTTTTATACTTCTAAACTCCATTTCCCTCTTTTTAAAATTATCTCCAGCAAGGATACTTTGAAATCTGCATATGCTGGAACCAAAAAACATTTTTTTGTAGTTGATGAAAATATTTATTATTTTCTATTATTTTTTGAATGTTAAGAAGAACATATGGTTGAGGACAAATTACTGTATGGTCATGGAACCACTTATAATTAAGTAGAAGTTTATCATGTGCCTAGAATTTCAGTTTATACTGCTTAGTTAAAATAACAGGGAGTTTTAAAAATATATACAATAAGTAAGTTTGTCTTTCATATTCTAGCATCTTCTAGCAACTTCCCTTAATGACTTTTAAAAAATTTTGTTTGGATTAGTCCTTATATAAAAATAGTTATGTACTGAGATTTTGTCAGTAAACATAGAGCAAGAAATTATTTATCTGAATATAGTAGAAAAAATTTATTTCATCATCTGTCATGAATAGGAAATACTTATTTACACATTAATTTGACATTATTTGTTAAAGTTAAAATAAATATTGCGTATGTTCTTTGTGGGACTTATGTGTACATATGTGTGTGTGTGTGAATCCGAGAAAACCTGCAAAAGCTGGAACCTTGTGTAAGGCAGAAACCTGTCAGAGAAGGAAAACTAAAATATTTTCTACTAAAATGGGGCGATGGAAAAGTGGTAAGACTGCACCCTGTAAAATGTAAAAGGCAGAACACTTACGAGACCTGGAAAAACAAAGCAGTCCCATCAAGTTTCAGCTCTCACAGGTTTCACTGTATATGTGTGTGTGTATGTGTATGGATATATGTATATATGGATATATATATGGATATATGGTTATATATGTGTATATATGTGTGGATATAAATATATATTGGAGCCTTGGTGGTGCAGTGGTTAAGAGCTCGGCTGCTAACCAAAAGGTCAGCAGTTCGAATCCACCGGTCGCTCCTTGGAAAAAACCCTGTGGCGCAGTTCTACTCTGTCAGATAGGGTCGCTATAAGTTGGAATTAACTCTATGGCAATGGGTTTGGTTTCTTGTTTTTTTATATATATATATATAAATATATAAATATATATATGGAGATATATATGGAGATATATATTATATATATATATAATATATATATAGTTGTTTTTAGGTGCTGTCAAGTCCGTTCTGACTCATAGCAACCCTATGTATGACAGAATGAAGCACTGCCTGGTCCTGTGCCATCCTCACAACCGTTGTTATGCTTGAGCTCATTGTTGTAGCCACTCTATCAGTCCATCTCATTGAGTGTCTTCCTCTGACCCTCTACTTTACCAAGCGTGATGTCCTTCTCCAGGGATTGGTCCCTCCTGAACATGTCCAAAGTATGTAAGACAAAGTTTCACCAACCTTGCTTCTAAGGAGCATTCTGGCTGTACTTCTTGCAAGACAGGTTTGTTTGTTCTTCTGGACATCCACAGTATATTCAATATTCTTTGCCAACACCACAATTCAAAAGCATCAATTCTTCCTCTTCCTTATTCATTGCCTGGCTTTCACATGCATATGAGGCAATTCAAAATACTATGGCTTGGCAGGGTTGGGAGGTGGAAATGCTAAATAGACAATAGATAAGTGGTAACTTTGGTGAAGGGTAAGACAGTACACAATACTGGGGAAGCCAGCACAGCTTGTACAAGGCAAAGTCATGGAAGCTCCATAGACACATCCAAACTCCCTGAGGGACCAAATTGCTGGGTGGAGGGCTGTGGGGACCATGATCTCGGGGAACATCTAGCTCAATTGGCATAACACAATTTATAAAGAAAATGTTCTACATTCTACCTTGGTGAGTAGCGTCTGGGGTCTTAAAAGCCTG